>NC_079168.1:69653464-69688464 GCF_947568905.1 Ostrea edulis | reverse complement strand
CCAGACCGGACCTATCATTTAGTAGACTCGGTCGGTCGGACGTGCCTTAGTGTCAAACCCTGTTGACTCTGCACTGTACATGTTTTCTGAAGAATGCAACAGATTTTACCTCATTTGAAACACATATTTGATACTTTTTCTATTGAGAACTTTAATCCCCTTCTGTGGACATCTGGGGGGGGGGGGGGGGGGGGGGATAAGGTCTAAATTTTGCAGCCCTTCACATGTCTCCATATGAGTGAAAATTCTTGAGCAGGACATGTTAAAACAATAACCAACCTTCTGTGGCCACAGGAGTCATGATTTGACCAGATTACATGAAGATGCTTATATATCAATTTCATACATTTTATACTCTTGTGGTTCTTGATAATAATACAAAAAAAAGCAAACAAAAATTTTCTGTATATTCAAATAACCCCATCCAGATCCTCAAGGTCATAGTGTGAATGACCTTGAAACTACACAACATAAGGACTCTGCATATTAATTTGAAAAATTCTAACCTTGTAGTTCTCAAGATTTTAAAAGAAATTTCCATTACATTTCTATGTAAAACTTTAAAACCCCATCATGGTTTTTTCCCCCCTGGATTTAGGGATCATGGTTTGAACAACACTGAATCTTTATTTCGTATGTCATTGTCATCTTCAATGTATGTTATGGTCTTGAGAAGATTTTTAAATCATCCCAATCTAATTAAAATCAGATCCTAAGATACGCTCACAATCGCTACAATAGGATCTGACATAACCCCATAGGAGGTCAGGTCTGCATGAACTTTCGCTTGGAATATTCATAAGAACTATCAGCCAGTCAGATCGCGCCATACAAACAATGATGGTTATTTAGGCGGTTCCCGGCAATTTGTAAATAAGTTGTAGTAATGTCTCTCCCACAAAGTTTATTTCACACTATAAAATTGTTTATTCTCCCATAAGGAATTTTAAACTTTTGCAATTATGCCTAATCTATTCTGTTAATTCAAACAACAAATCGTATGATGTAATATACACCCAAATTACATTAATTGTGAAATGCAATTTATGTATGAATAGGAATGGGTACGACTTGAATAGTTTTCAAGATGGTTAACTTGATTAACGCGAGGAATATAACGCCAGTCGACGTAAACAGTACACTATGACGTCACATCTACCTGCGATGTGTTTTCTTTTAAACCAAACAATCGCATCCATTTTCCTTGAATTGTGAACACCGACGATTTTATTGACGACACGCTGATAGGCTAACAAGAAATTCAAATGAACATGACCCCTAGTTGGGTTATGTCAGCTCTTCTTACGCAGAGTATACGGCGCGGATCTAAGAAGTCTGATTTTAATTAAATTGAAATCATCCCTTCCCATTTTCACTATTTTTCAATTATCTTCTCTTAGAAAAGAGCTAGCATGTTCTTTCATTTGAACAAACTTTAGTCCCATTTACCTAAAAATGCTTTGTGTCATATTGGGTAAAATTGACCATGCAGTTTCAAAGAAGAGGTTAAAAATATTGAAAGTTTATGATAACAAAAGGAGGATGGACACACCTTTGAATCACTGAAAACTCACTTCAGTCTATGACTCTGGTGAGCTAACAATAAAGCAAATATCACTATATACAGCAATGTTTTAACTTTACCTTTAAATTTATTCGAGATATTCTACTTACAACTGAGATTTTTCAAATATCTGTACCTTCATATAAATCCTTTTGAATTCCAATGTTCATCTTTGGCATCAAGAAATTCATTCTCTCTTCCCCTGCAAATATTGAAACGCCTCGGCATTGCATGTTAATACCACGCGATTACAGGATTCACTTTATGTAAACATATATAGTCAAACCTTGTTACGTTGAACAAGATGGAATCAAGAAAAAACTTCTTTTGAGGTTTTGAGATACTGAGGTTAAAGTCCATTTAGAAAATGTAGTTAGGACTTCCAACTCACTAAATGACATATCCATGGTATTCTAGATATCAATGTTCACAGAGCTAGAAATAATTTATTTTATTCACTGGTCACTTGGGCTATCAACTTAAAATTCTAACTGGTTAATTGCAAAGGTACATGTTCCTTACAAACTACTAGCCCAAATCCACAATTTACTGGCCCCAGGCTACTGGGTCATCAATTATTTTGAGCCCTGGCCTGGATTTCTCGAAAGAAACTCAAGTCCAAACTTGGACTTAAGTCTAATAATTTACTCAAATTTTGACTACTCAAATAAAAGAAAACTCAAACTTAAGTTTGAGATTTATTCAAGAATTCCTACTCTGGTTCAAGATAATGAAGAAATTCAGCTCTAAATCATTCTAATCTAAACATTTCAAAAACTGAACCATTTTCTTACATGTCATCTGCCTATCTCTCCGCAGTGTTTCTTTGTTCAGGCAGCCCATCTTTTTTGCTTTTCCTTCCATTTTAAAAGTCTTCATTTTCTGTAAATTATTCTTAGAGCTGTAAGTACTAATCTGCAATGCATTAATAATAAATACTGAAAAACAATACTGAACTTTTGAACAAAGTCTTGTTAGACCTAACAATGTTACAGGCATGCAAATTCTCTATTCAGCATTTTCCTCACTCTGTACGTAATACATGTACACGATATTTATGTGTTTATGCATACCAATACAATAAAATCTTTCTAATCAAAGATTACAAATTGCTTTGAGTATTTTTAATTTAGTCTGCAAACAATCATCAATACCATGAATTTCCAGAGCTGGCAAAATCAAAATATTTATTTGTTTTATATGTACCATAAGAGGAAGGGACATAAATGAACCACAAAAGTTGTTCAGAAACAAGCTACATGTACTTGCATAATTGAGAAACATGAGGTCAAAAGTCAAAATATCTGAGCTTATAATGTCATACTCTCGTCAACACATTTCTGTGTGTGAAAAAATTCATAGTGGCTGGGTTTATATTCTGAACTGAGCTAAAAACAAAACCAGAAATTCGCAAAAGCACTTTTTGAAACCAAAAGCTTGCATGAATCATCCTGATGTTAAAACATGCTGTGAAGTTCCTCTCATCTCTGTATCAATACCAAAACATATTGTGGCCCCAACCTAGTCCCAAAGGATCACGACATTACCTGAAAATCAATTCACATAACACGGATATGCCTCAACACTAACCTGACTTTGCTGTTCTGATTAAGACCAAGGTCACAAGGTCATAGATCATGATATGAAGTGAGCGATATTGCCATAAGAAATCTATATACAAAACCTGAAAGCTCTTTCTTAAATAGTTCATGATATATTGATTAGATCAGGTTTTTTCAAAAGTAAGTGAAGGTCACAAGATAAAACATGATAACACGATTGTATTACAAAGTTTTGTCATAATTAAAGAATCTATACAAAATATGAAAGCCTTACCTTGAATAGTTCCAAGGATTATATTCAACAGTTTAAGTTTTCTTACAATTAGATTAAACTATAAGGTCACAAGGTCAAAGGCCATAGTATAAAAAGAAAGATATATATATATATATATATATATATATATATATATATATATATATATATATATCCATAAAAAAATACTGTTTAAATCAAATCTTTAAAAAATGTCCTATATATCAGCATATAAAACTGAGATTCCCTATTGTGACCCCACCTCCTGGAATCATGATTTGTCTTTTGAACCAATTTAAATCCACTCTGTCTGGAAGCTTTCATGCAAATTTCAACTTTTCTGGCATATTGGTTCTTGAGAATTAGATTTTTAAATGACCCCACTCTACTTTTGCCCATTTGTGATTATCTCTCCTTTGAAAGGGGCATGGCCTACATTGGAATAAACTTGAATTCCCTTCACCCAAGAATGATTTGTACCAAGTTTTGCTGAAATTGACCCAGTTGTTCTGGAGAATAAGATGAAAAATGTGAAAAGCTTATGGACAATTAAATGACAGACAAAAGGTGATCAGAAAAGCTCACTTCAGCTTTCAGCTCAGGTGAGCTCAAAACTAAGTATTTTTCAAATCACTTACAAAGGTTTATGAGGGACCATTTTGGTATTTATTGTCATTAAGTGATATCACCTATTCATTATCTATTTTAATAGATGATATCACGACTAGATGTAATGTACCCAGACCAGAGTTGGTGTGACTATACCCTCGATCATAAAGACTATAACTATGCAATAATATTTGACATGATAGTTGGAGAAGACAAGTTCCTGAATGATAAGAGAATAGTTTTCATTTTAGCTTCAATACATTTGAAAATTATTCTGAATAATTTCCACCTATATTCACAGTCACTCAAAATAATTGTAAATTAATTGTGTTGTGGATTACATTCCCTAAAATTTTATTTCTTATCACGGTTTTTTTTTCTACGCACTGGTACCGGTACCCATTCAATTGGGAAAACACCAGCATTAAAATTTTATTTCTTATCAGCGTTTTTTTTCTCTACGCACTGGTACTGGTACCCTTTCAATTGGGAAAACGTACAGCATTAAAATCAAACAAATTGGGAATTTTCTACCAATGTATCAGCAAATGATTTCAACTAACAGAAAAGAACAAAACATTGAGTATTCATCTCTTTACAAACTTTTTTACGGTAAATATTTTCTGTTGTGAGACATAAGGAATCGTCATGGCTTGTTTAAGAATCATCGTAGCTCTACAACACGCGCACTGCCATGATCTGTACTTTTGTTTAACATTTTAGTTAAGTTGTACAATGTTTCAGACTAAGCAAATTACGATGTCAGCGGTCTATTTTTTGGGAGTGAATTGGGAATTTTAAGTCTCAAAATTGGGAAAAATCGACAGTTTTTGGCATTGGGAATGGTAACGTTTATCGGTACCAGTTATATCAGGGGGGGGAACGCCGCTTATTGAAGCAATGCTGAGAAGATAGAATAGTTCTTTGAATGCTTTTCAGGATTTCATCCTTCACTTCGCAGACCACCATGTTGCTTTCTTAAGCTATATTGTCTTGAAAGAGGGGCCACTCATTATTAAATGAAGTAAAAATCCAAAAAGGAGACATCACCTATTCAAATAGCTGATATCATAACTTATTTGAATATATCATCACCTGCTCATAGAGATGCTATATCAACTGATTGAATAAATGATATCACCAATTAAACCTAATTTTCTGACCTCTGCTTATTTGAATGAGGTCAACTTTGACCAAATTGAAAGTCAGAAGGAGTCCAATTATTCCTTAATGCACTCTGGATTGGTTTTCTCCCTACTTCTTTGTATGAAACATTTTCCCCCAATTTCAGGCAAATGTCGCTATTTTTCCCAATTGGAAAGGCCCAGGCCCTTGAAATCAAGACCTTAAAAAAAACAACCTGAGATATGCACCCCCTCCCTCTCTTTGGGTGTGTTCTTAAGGTCACTACCCCCAGCCAGTTAAATGGTGCAACACAAGTATTGGTGGACCTAAAATTGTTTATTCTATAGCCATGATATTGGACACTAATCATTTAGAGAAAAATTAAACTGATCTATACCTTTTTCCCTTTATTTGAATGCATCCTCTACAATGTTTTCATTTCCCCAGATTTAGTCTCTTATGTATCCTGAAGTGTAAAGTGGCAACATAATTATTAAGTTTGTATCTCTCAAGCTCTCTCCTTGAATGATGTTGGTCAATATATATCCACAGCATATATATACATCTACTTTTAAATTTACTCACCACACTCATGATACTGTATGGAATTTATAAAACTTTCGATGGAATTCCCTTATATTAGCTTTAAAAGTTTGTCAAGATTAAGTTCATTCTGCAGTAAGGGCTAGTGTGAATCTTACAAAGAATGGCGGCCCCAAGAATGACTTTAATAATGTCAGAGAAATAATGATCACCCAACGTAAAGGACTACTGAACAGTGCCAATCATCATCTCGTCTGTTTACGGTTTTAGATATACTACTTCCGGTTCAAGAATCAACATGATTGGTCCGAGCCAACATACGTCAGAGGATGTTTTGGTAAACTTGCTTTGGCGGGCTGATTTTGCTAATAATGCTACAGGAACTTATTCAATATAGCATTGTGATCTTTTCATCATTAATTTTGGTTTACTGTATATCTACGTTTTCATTTGAAGAACTAACTGCTCTTTTTATACCAATTGGTATCTTTTACGCCTTTGTTTTATCTGGCTTATTTCTTATCGTAGTAATTCTTGGCGACTTCTTCTAATATTAATTAACCGAGTTTCCTCGACACTGTACTGACAGCTCCTGCGAACGGAGGGGTGAGTTTTATCGGAGAATTCATTGATTATATACTGTAATTTTAGTTCAAGTTATTTAAAAAGATGGTTTATATGCATAGAGACATGGGCGGATTCAGGGATTTTTGAAAGAGTTAAGAGTGTTTCTACCATAATTTTGGTTTTGAAAGGGGGGGGGGGGGGGGGTTCTACCCTCAAAATTGCAAAATGCGTTATTTTTAGCAAACGGTTTTGACGAAAACTGGGGGTTCCGAACCTCCTCCCATCTGGATCCGTAACTATATATTCTTACATTTTTATACATTTGACACGAACTTGGAAAAGTGACAAATAAATTTTACTATAGGCCTAGTTTGAACCATTTATGATTTTAGAAATTAATGTACAACTAAGACGAAATTTTGCCTCAGTCCTTGGCCTAAAATCTTTTTGAATAAAATGGTTTATAAGATCCAATAGAGCGACAGGTACCTGAAGTGCGGATATGTAGCGTGTTAGCCGTGTATATATAGAATATTGTTCTGCATTGCATAGTCAGTTTCTACATTTTGTAAGATTTTGAGATGACCACTTGTGAGAATAATATTGGTTCTATATTTATTTTTTTATTGAGCAGAAGGGGGAGGGGTTATGAACTTAAGATCCACACTTCAGGTGCCTTTGGTTAGAGCAGTGCTTTGTACAGTACTATGTCAGATGACAAAACATTGATTCATGTATATGTTTATAGTCAGCACATGTTATCACCAAATACAAATTTCCGATTTTTTTTCTCTCTTCAGATATGGGACTATGAGTACAAACTCTCCAGCCCAGTTTGTTCCCAGCACCCCGAAATTTGGATACAACACGGATGACGCACACGCCTGCTCATCTCCCGTGGCAGTTGTACCAAGTATGCAACGATCTCTGGATAGAACGATAGGTAAATATTCTGGTACATGCAGGCTATTAGATAATCTCTAAAATTCTTCGTTCTCATTAAATTGATAATTCATTATGCTGTTGTGAATTTTTTAAATTCTTTAGATTCTAGCGATGCAGCAGTGCCCAGAACTCCTGTTTCAGAACCAATATCGTCAAGAACCCCAAACCATTTCAGAGTAAATGCACTGCGTCAAACACCCATCTCTCGTTATGCTGGCAAGTGTATGTACATGTAATGTTGTTTTTATATATGTTATGAATAAAGTTTTAATGTTCACAATTCTTGACTAAGGTATTTCTAATGGTCAGCAAAAAAATTGAACGTCAGTTGTCGAATTACAAGAACAATTCGGATCTCACAATTCTGTGTTATGTTAACAAGACTCCTGTCGTGTTTTTGATTACATAGGTTAAAATATGATCTAGTAAGAGTTTAATTTTAAGCAGTTTTTTTTTAATTACAAGTTAAGTCTGAACACAAACAGTTTCTAGTGTTTATCTTATCTCATTTTGTTTTAAACACGATAATCTATATGTAAACAAAAACATGGCACCAGCCTTGTTTACATAGCAAATAATTTTGAGTGCTGTATCTCACTTGTCACTCAATAACTGACAGTAAAATTTTTGCTGACCCTAAGAAATATTGAGCGCCAAATTAACATAAACTCAAATAATTGAAGATATTTTCAATTATTTGAAGATATCATCAATTCATTTGATGCGCGCAACAATTTAATTAAAGATCTCTTCAAATAATTAATGATATCTTCAATTCTGAATTATTGCGCGCATTAAATGAATTGATGATAGCATTAATTCTTCTACTGAATTGATGCGCGCTTTAATTGAATTAATGATCTCTTCAAATGAATTAATGATATCAACAATTGAATTGATGCGCGCTACAATTCAATTGAAGAGAACAATAATTGATATAATGCGCGCATTAAATCAATGTGATGAGAGCAATAATTGAATTGATGCGCGCATTAATTCATTTGATGAGAGCTATAATGGATTTAATGTGCGCATTAATTCAATTATTGCTCTCTTCAATTGAATTAATGATATCTTTAATTCATTTGAAGAGAGCAATAATTCTTTTACAGAGAGCAACTAAATAATTAAAGATATCTTCAATTCAACATATCCACAATTGAATTAATGATCTCTTTAATTGAATTGTTGCTCTCTTTAAAAGAATTGATGCGCGCATTAATTCCTTATACAAAAGCATTGTAAATAATTAAAGATATCTTCATTTGAATTAAAGAGATCTTCAAATTATTTATACTGAGCTCTAAATCAATTATTGCGAGCAATATTTCTACGAAATTAATGCTCTCATCAATTGAATTGAAGAGAGCAATAATTGAATTAATGCGTGCATCAAATCTATTAAATTGCTCTCATCAATTGAATTGAAGAGAGCAATGATTGAATTAATGCGCGCATTAAATCAATTATTGCTCTCATTAATTCAATTGATGCGCGCATTAATTCAATTGATGAGAGCAATAATTGAATTGAAGCGCGCATTAATTTGATGAGAGCAATAATTGAATTAATGCGCGCATTAATTCAATTAAAGAGAGCAATAATTGAATTGATATCTTTAAATAATTGAAGATATCTTCAATTATTTGAGTTTATGTTAATTTGGCGCTCCATAAAGAAATACTTTAGTTAAGCATTGTAAACTTTAAAGATGGGAAGATAAAATTTGATAATTTTCAGTTCAGATTGTGGAATGGGAAACAAACAAAAATAGTGTATCAGAACCTCTATCTCTCGCTCTCCACGGTCAGGAAAATTTAGAAAACAATCCCGAAAAAAGACTTCGTCACATTTTAATGTTTTCTTTCTAGCTGAGAATCTTGCTGAACAAGAGGTACCTTCTACACCTAAAACATCTCAAAATAACGTTTTCCAATCACCCACAATAGTTGCTGCAGTAACGGTGTCCAATGCCAGTAGAGCTGAGCGGCCCTACAGCTCTAAACGTCAACCTCGCCGCATCCTGCCTCCAGCACAATGCAGAGATCACCACACTCTCAACCTGTTTAGTGGAGACAATATTTTCTCCTAGAAACTAGCACTGTGTATCGGATTTAACGAACAATAAATATAAGTGCATAAGTAAATTATATGGATATTAAACTGGATTTTTATCATCTATGCAATATTTTGTTTGTCCAATACAAAGCACAGTAACTGCAACAGTTACTGTAACTTGTAATAAAGAAGGGCCATTAATACATGAAAATTCATTTAAAATGGCTGTTCATTCAAGAGTTTTCTTCTCAATAGTCTAAGCATAAAAGATAAATGTATTGCAGCCTCCAATCGGCAAACTACGGACTTCTTTTCCTGAACTATTGCTGTTGTACTACCAAGTGTTTTAGAATCGTTTGTTTAATTTCCCTAGAATTTGGTGCAGAGTTAAATCCTAAGCGGAGGGAACTCAAGTCTGTTTCATGCCCATCTCAAAATTACGGTTACGGGGGACGCCTTGAGGCCCCCATTGGGTCCCGGGCGAAGCCCTGGTTGGGGCCTAGGGGGCGAAGCTCTTGGATTTTATAGGGCTTGAAGTATGCCACCTATTTAGTTATTTGTACTATTTTCTATCATTTTTTATAAGGTGAAATTAATAATTGACGCAAATTTTTTGGGAAGAAAATTAAGTTCTTCCAATAAGTAATTCAAGAAATCAAGATATTTTGTCATTTATTTCTCCGGGAGGGGAAGAAATTAGTGCTTCTTTTATCGTTTAGTACATTTTCCTAAACATGATACCACGATTTACCTTAAATTTGGAAATTTTAGAGGCTGCCCCCCCCCCCTTAAATCCGCCACTGCAGGCGTCTGTCCGTAAGGATAGGAGTTGTGAGGCTAGTATCAACTTGGTACACTTGTCACTGTTTCCAGTGACTAGAAGATTGATTGTATGTTGTTTTACGTCCCTCTCGAGAATATTTCACTCATGGAGACGTCACCACTGCTGGTGAAGGGCTGCAAAATTTAGGCCTATGCTCGGCGCTTATGGCCATTGAGCAGGGAGGGATCTTTATCGTGCCACATCTGCTGTGACACGGGACCTCGGTTTTTGCGGTCTCATCCGAAGGACCGCCCCATTTAGTCGCCTCTTACGACAAGCAAGGGGTGGGGGGGGGGGGGTACTGAGGATCTATTCTAACCCGGATCCCCACGGGAAAGTGACTAGAAGAAGAAGCCTATTGTTTTACATAGACTTGTACATGGGTAATTTTATAGGTACATGTAGTACTAAACAAGGTGGAAACGGTATTTAACAGTGGCGGATTTAAAGGGGGGGGGGGCGGCCGGCTAAAATTTTCAAAATTTAAAATTACACTTTAAACATCTACAATTCAAATGATGACATATCAAAGGAAAACAATTGTAAAGTACTATGCAACCCTGTAAATGCTGTTCATGCTAGAAGGTTATGTGAATTTTTACTTGAATGTTGTGAATTGCGCAAAAAAAGTAGAGTGCTATAATTATATTACTAATATTATATATACAATACTAAATTGCATTCATACAGTTTAATGGTGCATGTGGGGTATGTATATATGCATGTATATATTTGAATATGTATATGAACTGCTTGTGGTTAGTGTATCATTATCATCTCGTATTGTTTAACGTGATTGTATGCCAGCATGTTTGGTGAATCAATAAATTGAATTGAAAATAAAGGTAAATCGTGGTCTGTTTAAGGAAATATAAAGGGTAAAAGAAGCAATAATTTCTTCCATCTCTGAGAAATAAATGACAAAATCTTTTCATTTATTGAATTGGTAGAACTTGCATTTTTTCCAAAAAATTGCGTCATTTTATTAATTTCACCTTATTAAAAATGACTACTTAGGAGACATATTTCAGGCCCTATAAAATCCGGGAGCCTGGGCTCCAGCAGGGCTTCGCCCTGGACCCACTAGGGGCCTCAAGGCGTCCCCAGACCCCCTGCCTCTTAAACTTGCACCCCTAACCGCAATTCCTGGATCCGCCCCTGAATAAGGCCTACAATAAGCAAAACTTTACACACTTGTTCAATCATAGACAGGATGTATAATGGTATGGTGCCGTGTGTCTATTCATCTATCAACACCTTGTGAGACGGATAAATTGAGTACTGTAAAGGGTAGGAGAATCCTACTACACGCTCCCCATTAGCTGAAATAATGCGATTTTTTTCTTCTGACGCTTTTGTGAGAGGGTTACTATTCCATAGGATCTTCGTAATGGTGCAAAATAATAATTCTTATAATCTCAACTGTTGCCAAATCAGCTGTTTTGTTGGACCCCAAGAACGGATCTGTTGCCCGAAGTCGAAGGCTGAGGGCAACAGATCCGTTCGAGGGTCCAACAAAACAGCTGTTGTCCGAGGACACAGTCTATAACTGTTTTGTTATACATCTTCATTTTTTAAAGGTTTTTACGAGATGCGCATGGTTTTTTGACTTCGAAATCTTAAAAAGACAGTGTAATTGTGTACGTTTATCAACATATCCACTAGTTTAAAAGAAAACATACCCAATATCCGAATTAATAATCAATCATTACATTTTTCGTATTCCTGCTTAGCGTTTCTTCTAATAAATTCTGCATTTCATCATCAGTTAATTAAATCACTGAACCTCGCCATTGCGTTAGCTATGACGTCACAGCCTACTGATAATGATATGCAATACCTAAGTAATTCAAGGCTATAGTCTACATCAAAATTGTCACGTACAATATGTTATACTGTGATTAACTGCGGACTTACATTATAAAATAATAAACTTAATCATATGTATATCAAGAGCCATTGTTATATGATTATTCTATTAAATCAAATTACCACAGTTACATATATTTAATCACAATTTTGATACATGATACAGAACGTCGAATCTCAGTATACAGAACTGTTAGCTCGTACTGCATTTTTACATTTAAAGGGATGTTTTATAAACTTTATAGTTTTCCTTCACGTAATGTGATTTGATCATGTAGCTCTAACCAAAGCTAGGCAAAATGTTTTGTTTAGATTTTCTCTTTGGTGCTAGTTCGGTGTTTATGCATATGAGACAGACTATACTCAATACAGGCACTCGACGTTTTAAATATCTAGCCTATAATTTAAAAAATTGTCTTCTTAGAAACAAAATATCTATCAATGACATTAACAAGGTTAAAACACTGTATATACCAAGTTTGGCCCCTCCCTAGAGTCAGAACCCCTACCCCGGGGATTATGAAATTCACAATTTTGGTAGAGGCCTTCCTGCTCTATATCACTTTTGTTTATAGGAAGACAATTTTTTTTTAAAAAATAGGCTAGATATTTAAAACGTTTCAAGCATCTGTGATACTCAACTAGTTAATTGTTAGTTTGTTTACTTCTTCAGGAGTATAATGAATATTATACTTATACATTATATAAATATATATATGTATGAATGAATATATTGGATGGATATTTATACTCTTGAAGAAGTAAAGAAACTGGTTGAGTACTGTTTTCGACCATCTACATCATATCCATTTGTACGTTTAAAACTTGTGGATGACATGCTGTGAAATACTTCTTGAAGTTTGCCGATATGGTATAAAAACTATATGCATATTTAGGAAAAGCAGAAAATAACTTGTTAATTTCGCAATCCCAGGGTATTGACTTTAGGATAGGTCCAAATTAGTCACATTGTGTTAATGTTACATATATCATATTATGTAAAGCATTTCATCACTATACGCACTTTCGAGGGTATATATATACATGTAGGCCTACTTTTGTTGAATATTGGTATTCTAAACAGGAATTTCATTGTAAAAGTCTGCAATCCCTCACATGAATTAGGATTGTGAAGATCGGGTATTTACCCTTTTTTATGATGGGGGCGGGGGGCGGGGGGGTCGCTGGTTTCTTGACCAGTCAACCTCCAATTTTTCTTCCCCCCCCCCCCCTCCAACTCTGGGAAAAAAACACGATTATACGTGCCTGTTATATTCAGTTGCTGTATCGAATGATTGCCGATCCGTGCTATGTAAACTTCCAAGCCCTCTAAATTAAGGCAGATCTGTATATCCACGATCCTTTCAGATGACGTCTGTAAATCAAATGGATCTTCCAATAGGCTGCCGGAAATATATTCTTGTCCGAAAGGACTTCACATGTTACTCTTATCTCACGTGAGGCAAAGTTTTCCCGCAATTTAATTTCGAAGGAAACACGACAACGAAGAGGCTCGTCTGTATATATGTAAGTATATTATCATGTATGTTGTGCACATGTATGTTTGACCAGAAATAATTCCAATTTAACCATGAGTCTTATAAATCTGTTCTTGAAGAGTGATGTGTGACAGAAAATATATCGAGACATCCGTGAGACGGTGCAGTAGATGCAGAAACCATGATATCTTGGTGGAACTAAAGGGTCATAAAAATTTCTGTCAGTATCAGAATTGTTCCTGTCAAGCATGTGCATTGTTGGATAAAAAGAAGGAGATTTGTCGCCAGGCCATTGCTCTGAGGAGAAAACAAGACAAAGGGAAAAAGGGTTAATTTATATAAATTCATATGAAACTGAGTGTTAAAGAAAAGAGAAACTTTTCTAAGGTTGTTTGTCAGGTAAACTGACAACATTATTTCTATACTATTTTATCTATTTTCAAGTAATTTTAAAACGTTTAACTTTTGAAGAAAGAAAGATTTGTAAATAATCTCAAAATTGAAAGTGGAAGATGTGAAATAAGATGTAAACAATGATGGACAAAACATTACACCTGAAATAAATAAAAGAATTTGTAAATTATCTGAGCACTGGTTTAGTCATCGTCGAAAACCACGGGTTATTGTTTCATTCCATTCCACAATCCACGGTAGTGTCCTCTATTTTAAAACTGAATGACAGATTTTTTTTTTGGGGGGGGGGGGTGGACATAGCAAAAATATCTCAAATTTTTATACTTTATCAAATGAAGAAAAAATTATGTGGATCATTTCAAATAAGATCATCCGGTATTAAATCAAGCTGAGAAATTTCTACTCAACAATTTCAAAATAAGAATGTATGTTTTGTGTAAATTGAAAAAAAAAGTAAAACATTGAAAGCAATATACATGTAATTAAAAAAGTTGAAAACAAAAAAGAAGTAAACCATTAAAAACTGTAATAGTATGCATGTTAATAATTTATTTTGTATGTATGGTTACATAATATCAACTCTATGGTACATGTAAGATTATCTATATCAGAATGCAATGTAAAATTTCATTACCAACCATAAACAATTACAATCTCCAACTGCTACAAACTTTTGTATTAAATGTTTGCTTTTCCTGGAAGTATTGGTATATTTGGAGTATTTTTTATAGTAATGTTTATTACCTTACGCCTTATCTGTTCAATGGCCCAGAATGGTTTGAACTATTTTCATATATTTATCAAGTCAGTCATTCAGTCCATCAGTTTAATAATCATCTCATGTAATATTGTATCTAGCGTCTCTTAGAAATTTCGCATAAATCGATCCCCATCTGACTACAATAGGTACACGTAAAGTGAGGTACTCGTACTAATTCGGAAAACTTTTCAATATTGTAGGTTCCTCGCATGATGTACAACCAGCATCATTTCGATGTTACATCAGACAACACCCTTACAGAAATTTCCCAGGCCACCGTATTAGTCCGCCTCTGGAGGAACCCCAAGTTACCACCACACTACCTAGCCTTCAGCCCGCTCCAAATTACTTACAAACAATGCAGGCCAAAACACCATGTGAGAATATAAATTTTTACAAAGTTATTTATAAAAAAAAAAAAACTTATTCAAGTGTCGTTTACGGTTTAAAATCAGCATTAAAATTTTCATTATTTTTTTTTTCTTTATCAAATTGCATCGTTGTGTGTTAAAGGGGCATTAGCTTTGAAAGTAATGACAACCACTTTTTCTCTCTCAAAATCTCTCAATGGTATTATAATGTATATTAATGATTAATAAAACATTTATTTTGTAGAAAAACAAGAGAAACCTTATAAAACTACGTTAGTTAATTGCTTTTAGTTTAAAGAAATATATAAGGAAGAATTATTGTCTTGCAAGGCAATGATTATTTAATCACCAAAATTACATATTCATGTGGCTGCTTTGAGGTTAAAAAGTGTTTGAAATAATTAAATAGTGGTGTTATTACTGAAATATATAAATAAAGAGAAATTTTCATAGAATTCACTATTTGGTATCAGACAAAATGACAGCTAGCCTAATGCCCCTTTAAGTGCTTATATTCACATTAGATTTACATGTGATATTTTGAGAGCGTCCTATTGATGCTATCTTCAGCGTATCAGGTTGGATTTGCATTGGGATATAACATTACAAATTAAAGCAATATTAGCTGCCATTTGGGTGTCGGAATTTTTTTTTATTTTGTAAAATTGTGATTTACTATTGCCGTAATAGAAGAAGAAAAAAGGGTTTATAAACTTTTGTTATCAATGTTTGTGTCAGAAAACCTCTTCAGAGGCTCTGAAGGAAGCAAAATTACAGTATTGTCTTACCCTACAAAATTGATGTCTGTAGAATGCTATACATATTCAATAGAACCGAAATCTTTATTTTTATAAGATATTCAATTTCGTTTTAATTTTATCAATGCTTATGGCTAAAGTTACATACAAAACTATCATAATACCACGTCTGAAGAAGCCTAGACTTGATATGAGAACTTTTAGTAACTCTAGACCAGTATCAAATATCCCATTCATCAGCAAGGTCATCGAGCGTGTTGTTGCACAACAGCTTAATAGCCATCTCACCAGGAATGGTCTACATGATGATCTGCAGTCAGCTTATAAGACCGGTACCAGCACTAGGACTGAGACAGCCATCCTGCGAATAAAAGCAGACATAGAAGCAGTACTGGATGAAGGTGACGTTATGCTCCTGGTCCTTCTTGACCTAAGTGCGGCATTTGATACCATCAATCATACCCTCTTGCTTGAGAGACTACTTGAGGAAGCTGGATTGACGGACACAGCACTCCGTTGGGTACAGTCTTACTTGAGTGGCCGCATCCAAGCGGTGAAGATCAACACCAGTGTGTCCTCAGATGTACCACTGTCCACCGGAGTGCCCCAAGGGTCTGTTCTCGGCCCCCTTCTCTTCCTGGTGTACCTTCTCCCACTCAGGAGAGTTATCAACCATTATGCCATAAACCATCATGGGTTTGCAGATGACACTCAACTTTACAGCCGTTTGAGTGTAAAAAAACCAAAAAACACTGCCATGCGGATTTATCAAGTCAACATTATGGAGGAATGCTTAGTAAGTGTTCGAACCTGCATAACTGTGAACAAACTTAAACTAAATGATGGAAAAACTGAGATTATGGTTGCTAGTGCCCACAACCAGTGCCTTATGAAGGATATCCGTCTGAAGATTGGTGAGGCAATATTGACACCCAAGTCTACTGTTAAAAACATCGATGCTGCACTGGACGCCACCTTATCAATGGAAAAACAAGTCAGCTCCGTGGTAAGGAAGATGTACTTCAACATCAGGAGAATATCCAAGGTGAAACACCATCTCACCCAGGAAGTCAATGCAACAGTCATATCCCACCTTGACTATCACAAAGCCCTCCTACTTGGCATGACCGATCGCCCTATGCAAAGACTACTAGTGGCTCAGAACAACGCTGCGCGTTGTCTCACAAGAACCTGCTACAGACAACATATTTCACCGGTACTTCAACAACTACACTGGCTGCCTGTAAAGCAACGGGTTGTGTTTAAAGTGCTGACAACCATACATAAGTCACTACACTTTTTCTCAGCACCAGCATACATGAGAGAGCTATGTCCTGTTTACCAGCCACATAGGACCTTGAGATCATCATCCGACCAATGGAAACTGGTAGTGAAGAAATCATCAAACAAATACGGTGCAAGAGCCATAAAAACACTAGGTGCACAATTGTGGAATAAACTGCCACTGGAACTTCGAGAGCTTGAAGCTCATGGAGCATTCTGCAAGAACCTAAAAACACTCTTGTTCAAGCATTAAGATGCCCTGTGAATGTAAAATTCAGTGTAATATCAAGGATTCCATGTGCAAGCTCTTGCAAACTGAATTTTTATCCAGCACACGAATACCTGTATGCCAATTATAACTTGTCAAGTCAAAGTGAACCACTGTCATTTTACTACCATGTTTTATTAAAAAAAATTCCTATTGTTTAATCATTTCCTACAGCTCTTGCAGGTCTTTTATTAGTATATTATCACTGATTATTAACACAAACATTGTACAGCGCATAGAAACTATAGGTAATTTTGCGCTTTATAAATGAATAGAATAATAATAATAATAAAAAATGATAATAGCACATTTTTACAACAAATTAAAATTTTCAGATATTGAGCTAATATTTGCTTTACTGTTTGATGTGGCATCGTAATTTTAACGTGGATTTTTATTTTGGCATTGTGAGGTTGTGCTGATGTTATTAATGTCATATAACACAGATAAGAATTCTTAAGTTTTTCATGACAAGATCATGTTGGATTGTAGATATATTTCTGTACAATATAAATACAAAAAACGTCATTATTAGGTGAAATCGTGATTTTCACTGTGCATGTGGCGTGTGATCGGGTACAAATTTCTTAGAAATCGGAATGCAATTCAATATTATGTTTTTTGCAGATAACTCGCATTTGAGGAGGTATATGAATACAACAAGGAATCTGGTATCAGGGTATCCTGGGATCATATCTCCTTCAGTAGGCATGACTATGGGCACAAACACAGCGCCGTCTTTTGATCCACTGATGTGCACAGTATACCAGCCATCCCACCCAGGGCTTCGTCAGCCCCCATATGTACAACCCAGACCTTGTCTCTGTGAGCCCACCTATACAACGTTAAAACCAGTATCGCATGTGGGCCTACATCCCAGTGGATCCGCGCCTTCCTTCAATCATATGTTATCCATACCCTCGTGGATTGAGAACCCTCTTTGGTATGGACAGGAGCAAGTTCCATACAGACCATGGATGTCCAGTCAGTATATAGCGCCACCTGCCAACGAAAGTCAGAACAGACGAATGTAACCATGGTCACGGTGTTAGAAAGCAAGATTTCCTCCACAGCCACACACCCCCGTCCGGAAATCCTGCTCTAAGAGTTGGATCCCCCCCAAGGAGAAATTGCATTCCAGATCCAAATTTCTCCCTTCTTGTTGCCATATCAGACCCCGCCCCCTCTCTCCGCTCCAATGTGAAAAGCTTACAAAATATTTGCATTTTTGAGAAGAAACAAATATTTATTTAACATGAAGTGAATTTTTAATGAAATCATGTTCGAATGAATTATTCTCTTGTTACTACTGTCTGTTTTTAACAACTAGAGTAGGACGCTCTTGAGTTTTTATCTGATCATAAATCGTGCAATCTAATGAAACTTGGATTCTTTATGATTCTGAATAGTGAAGAGGGTAGGCATGTATCTATGTATTTTTTTTACTAAAGTAAAATTCCGGTGTACCATGTTTGGGCATTTATAGATCAGTCATAAATGATGCTGCGCAGAGTTAATTATACACATGTTGAGGATATTATTATACTGAAGTCGTTTAGCCAATTCTCACATAGCTGAAAAAAGTTTAAGCTGTGATGAGCATTGGAATGCCACGTGTACACGAATTCTTTACATGTGGCGGGGAACATCAACTCTACAAGTAAAAACTATTCTGTGGCAACTTCCCCCTCCCAAAAGCTGACGAGTGAAATGTCTATAGGGGGAATCCTTTAAAGTGTACATCCTGAGGAGTCAAACTGGACATATATAGTCACGTGTTGAACTTGATTGTAATCATGTGTAGATTGGTTATGAGTAGAAGAGGACCCCTATTGATTTTCAGGTCAAGGGTCAATCTACTCTGGACATAGGAAGGTACAGTCCGCTCAATATCTTGAGAACCCTTTCCTTAACAGGCATCAGACTTGGTACACCCTTAGGAGTATTAATTGTATCTTGTTTAACGTCTCTTTCGCGAAACTTTCACTCATATGGAGACGTCGCTAAGACTGGTGAAGGGCGTCAAATTTAAGCCATTGCTCGGTGCTTACGGCCATTGAACAGTGAGGGTTCTTTAGCTTCCCACACCTACTGTGACGCGGAACATCCGTTTTTAAGGTCATCTAACTGCAGAACTGTAGCTCTCTGAAAAAATATTTTGACATAACAGAGTTATGTCAAAATATTTTTTCAGAGAGCTACAGTTCTGCAGCTAAAGGTCATCTCCAAGGACCCATGACATTCACACCTGATACCGAGCGTTTGGCGATGGAACTGTCACTACCTGTTTTAACGACTTGGGTCTGTCGAGGCCGGGATTCGTACCCCGGCCTTCCACATGCGGGGCGAACGCTTTAACCTCCAGACCACCGCAAGGAGTATTATTGAATATCTTGAGACCCTTTGCTAGACAGACATCAAACTTGGTACATCCTAAGAAGTAGATTGATTTTGAGGTCGAGGTTCAAACTGGACAAAGAATATGCTGTCTGATCAGTATCTTGAAAATTAATTGCTGGACAGACATCGAACTTGGTACATCGTAACGAGTAGATAACCCCTATTGATTTTGAGATCACATGGCCAAGGGTCAATCCACTGGGCATAGGAAGATGTTGTCCGCTCAATATTTTGCATTTGTATAGCCCTTTTCAATTTTGCACCGGGGGGGGGGGGGGGTGTATTATACGTTTTACAAACATTTCTTGTTGAAATATTTCCTTACATTAGATCTACAGTATATATAATTGGTAACGAGTTTAATCTGATCGAGACCTTGAACACGACACAACGATGTCCAGAAATGAAACCTATTGACATTTAACAGTTCACTTACAATCACTATAGGAAATTGAACGGTACAAAAAGCGGGTACTTGTAAAGTGCGAAACGAAACGAAATCTACCGAACCGAAACGAAACTTACCTAAACGAAACAGACTGTATAACCGAACTCTTTTAATTATTATGATTTAAAATGGTATCTTAGGCCCCTGTGAAAGTTACCACATATATATAAAATTCGCCTTCCTTTTGATGCAGGCTTTCGGCTTGACTGATACAAAGTTTTAAAAGTTAGAAAGGGGGGTGAGTAAGCACAAAGTACATATCCGAAGTTATTTAAATATCATGTGCAATTAATTTCGGATCCATAAATTTCAGAACGGAGGGTTACAGTCTCAGAGGTCTGGGGAAACATACCAAACGAGGGGTGGGGTCGCCCACCGGCGTTGGATCCGCGTTTGGGCATAAATACATGTTTCAGTATCTTTTCCTCTAAAGACAAATCTATGTATACATGTGCATATTGTGTATTTGTATGTAGTATATCAAACGGTGGATTCTGAGTATGTCCTCCCGTTCTCTTTGTAATTTCTGCTTCCCTTGTTCATAAGTCTTTTGATTTTACAAAATGCTGACCTCCGTTCTGAAATGTATGGATCCGAAACTAATTGCACATGGTATTTAATCAACTTCGGATATGTACTTTTTGCTTACTCACCCCCCCCCCCCCTTTTTTCAACTTTTAAAACTTTGTATCAGTCAAACCGAAAGCCTACATCAAAGGGGAGGCGAATTTTATTTATATGTGGTAACTTTCACAGAGGCCTAAGATACCATTTTTAATTATCATAATCGACAGAGTTCGGTTATACAATCTGTTTCGCACTTAACATGTCCCCTACAAAAAGCGTATTTATTGTTCAACATTTTGTGATTTTGTTGTTTTGTTAATTGTAAAAAGATGTTAACCGGGGTATAGCGTTCGCTTCGTAACCGGGAGGTCGTGAGTTCGAGCCTCATTCGTCATGATAAGGAAATCTTTAAAAATCTTCTCGAGAAGCACTGAACCAGAAATGTTGAAATTCATGAGATTCACGTGAAAGCCTTTAGACATACTTTAGAGTAGATTCAAGTTTATTCATATCATCACCCCCACCCCCACCCCCACCCCTTCCTAAGGAATAGGATGGGGCCGCATTAAGGGAATCAAAGTTTTACATGTGCATCTCTAGGAAAAATCTTCTCAAGAACCAAGATTTAAGTTTGTTCAAATCATGGCCCTTGGGGTAATAGGGTGGATATACAATAGAGGATAATAATTATTTTTTAAAATTCTTCTAAAATTAAACAAGACCATGAGTTGTCATGTCAATATACAAGCATTCTTAGGTAGTGCAGACTCAAATTGTGGCCTTCTGAAGTTGGGTGGGACTACACTAGGGGATCAGAATTTTACATAGGATTATATAGGGAAACAACTTTAAAAACCAACAACAGCAGGATCATAATTAGTCATATTGATATGTAAATTTGTTCAATTCAGGGGCTCTGGGAGTAGGGTGGGTCGCAATACGAGATCAAGAGTTTTAGTAAACGCTTCACCCTCACGTTACATAAAGATCATCACCGACATCAAAACGATTCGACCCACAAACCACCAAATGTGGTCTAGTCTTGAAAATTAACGATTTTGGTATTGAATTTTTAAAAAATGTTATCCAAGATTCGTGTTTTGAAAAACAGTTTTTCTTTTAGAATATTTTTTATGATTTTCTTACACCAAGTCATCGAAAATTGGGTATTTATTGTCACTTTCGATGCCATAATTAATTTCGTCATTAGAAATCCTAACCTATGTCTAGATGTAATGACACTTGTTTGTAATGTGACATTTCTTGTGTGGAGGTCAGCTGAGTTCGATCGCTAATGGCCAGATAGCTCAGTTGTTAGAACACCTGACCAGAGATTCGAGGAACTGGGGTTCAAATCCCTATCTGGTCTGCTGCATTTTCTCCCTTTCTGTTACATTTGGTGCCGTAGACCAGTCCCTGGAACTGACAGATGAAAATGTCTGTCATGAGATAAAGATCCTGTCTTGAAGGTGTGAAGACATGCAGTTAATTAAGGGACATGCAGTTAATTAGGGAATATGCAGTTAATTAAGGGGGTTTGATTGTGGCGGGCAAAAAGGTTCGATCGCTGATGGCCAGATATTGATGCTCATTTGCTGGAGATGGGTCTGTGTGGTGACTCGTTTTCCCTTACTGTTACACTTGTAAGAACTTGTAACCTTTTGTTGCATTTTCGGAAATATCACAACATTCGATTTTTTTTTTTCGTCTCGGAAAACATTTTACATGGATAATGAATATGTATGATATGCATAATAATATATATACATGTATGTTTTAATTACATGGATAATGAATATGTATGATATGTATAATAATATACATGTATGTTTTAATTACATGAATAATCAGTTATTGTTCCAATAGAGTTTAAATAATGCAGAGAAAAACCTTGCAGATCAAACTGATTTGCTTCAAAGTGTTATACTTGAAATTTGAAAATAACTCCTAAATAATTCGATTCCAGTACATTCCAGCGAAAAGACATTTTTTACTAGCTGCAAATGATAAAAAATAAATCTTAAAATACACTAATATACGTTTTCCTGATAGGAGACCATCACCTGAAACTAATTTCAAATTTTCACTCGTAAAAGTTTTCTCATCAAAAAGCTATGATCCCTTGATCATGGGTATGTATTTGAAAGTAACGGAGGTTAAATTTGACGTGTAGAACACTGAATGTAGCATTTTCAGTCAGATAGCCTTGTCATGGTAGTAAATTTGCTGCTAATTTGTGACTTGCAACAATTTATTGTCCGTAAAAAAAACCATTCACTTGTCAACAACAAATATTTTCTTCCGAAAAGCTGTTTATTTAAAGTAGCTATAGTTGACAAAATTTGGAACCTGATTTTGGTTCAACAACAAACTGAATCATGGGAAAAATATTTCTTAGAATGACGAAATATATATTGTACTTCAAACTATAGGTCGTATCAAATTTATCTGAAAAAATATTTTTCTTCACGGAATAATATTAGTATCAAATGCTTACACTTTGAAATGAACACATCAAAGTCACGGAAGTTAATATACAAATTAGGGGATAGAATTATCTCTTCAAAAGTTCCTTGTACTCTCGAGTCGATGAAATGGTTGGTTTCCAACGTAGTTTAAACAAGTCCACGGAAAGAATAATTTATTTTCATCAATTTTCTACATTTAGATTTTGTAACGGAAGTTATCAAGGAACCTTTTGTTAATCAAATGTATTCTCTAAACAGTTTGAACAGAAGCAAAACAATAACATTATCTATTCCGTAACAAATGCAAATGAGGATTAACGCAATAATTCATGTGAAGGCATGAATAAAGTCAGTTAAGTACTGAGTAAGTAAAGGATTACGGAAGTTAATTCATGTTGTTTGTATAATTGGGGTCCGTTTGTTTCTTCCGTTCTCTGTAACGCCTCTGAATTTCTTGTCTTGAGAGAGCCATTTACCTGAAAATTAAAAGAGCACAACTTTCTATCATATTTTAGGGTTTGTGTGTGCAATTTGTGTCAAATGTGTAACTTACAACTGTTTCTTTAATTAACTTCCGTTACTTATCAATTCGTCATGAATCAAATGTCTTAAAGGAGAGACTTCATGATTTCCTTTCTGTTACAATGCTATTGACAAATTAATCATAAAATGATCACACTGTAAAGGTAAAATCCAAGGGAAAATAGAATATCTTACATTTGTATTAACTTCCGTTACCAAGCCTGGGTAATATCATTTGTAAAAAGATATATGTTGTATATGGTACGCCAAATTCACAAAAATGAGCTAAACATAGTTTTACAGTCGATAAACTAGGTTTATCGACTGTAAACTATAGTTTACGGACTGTAAACTATAGTTTACGGACCGTAAACTATAGTTAACGATTCGTTAACTATATCGTTTTCATCCGTAAAACTATATTTAACGGTTGTAAACTATAGTTTACAAATGCTAATCCAAGTTTATCTGTCTTTAAATAAACGTTAACAATAGAGTTTGCTGATAAATACTGATTCACATTTGTAAACTATAATTTACATTCGTTAACTATAGTTCACAATTGTTAATCCTAGTTTCACAAATTGTGATACTATATTTATCAGATAAACTATGTTTAACATTCGTTAATTATAGTTTTTGATCGTAAACTATAGCTAACTGCCATTTTTACTCATAAACTATATTAAACAAAACTGTGTTTATCACTTTTTTGTGAATTCGGCGCATTAAATGACTATAAACTATATCTTACAAAACTTTGTTTATCACTTTTTTGTGAATTCAGCGCATTAAATGACTATAAACTATATCTTACAAAACTTTGTTTATCACTTTTTTGTGAATTCGGCGCATTAAATGACTATAAACTATATATCTTACAAACCGTAAACTATCATTTACATTCGTTAATAATAGTTTAGACCTATAAACCGTAGTTTACAATCGTGAAACCGTATTTATCTGATAAATTATGTTTTGCAATCGCTAATGATTGTTTTCATTGTTAATTATAGTTTACGCTTGTGAAACATAGATTATCTGTTAACTATGGTTTACAGATGTGAAATATAGATTAACGTCGTTAAGTATAGTTTACGGTCCGTAAACTATAGTTTACAGTCGATAAACCTAGTTTATCAACTGTGAAACTATGTTTAGCTCATTTTTGTGAATTTGGCGTGCCATAGTTGTATTCATTGGCTTTAGAATGGTTAATCATACATATGCTTTATTATCTGAATCATGTGACTTCATATTCTTGGTATAATTTTCCGTCTGTGATCGCCAAAGTAATCAATTGTCTTCATTAACTTCCAATACAATTTTCATAAATTTATACAGCTAGTCTGTTTCCATTTCAAATTTAGAATGAAATGAAAAATATGTATGCTTTGTATCACATTATACATGTTTTGTCGTTTAAATTCACATAAATCAGCATTCGACACCTATTCTATGTCATAGGATGGTTTGACTTTCAAAAATTGAAATACTTGCCTTCCCTGGAAATAATGGAATTCTGGTATCTCGAAGGATTTATCTGTCCAGTATTTGTTTTTGCCGCGTGCACAAACTTTTGTAAGCGCAATATAGATGTAACGCGTAACTGTAACCTTACAGTTATTTGGAACCCGGACCAGAAAAAAGAAGGAGTCTCCGGTATCGGAAGTTAATGATCTCGGAGGTTAAAAATTTCATTTGTGCAAAAATTCTCTTTTTGATTAGAGTCTATATGCAAACAATCATTTTGTTTTGCAGGTAAGAGATACCTCTTACTAATTCTACAGCAAAAAAACTTTTCTTCAATGAATAAGGTACAAATTTATGGTCTTGGAAGTTTATTCCTTATCTGTCCCAGAAGTTAAGAACAATCAGCTGTCAACATGGGAACCTAAGTCTTCAAATAATAAAAGTTATTCAACTTTCGTACATTTTCATATTTAAAGTACCCTTAACTTGAAAGTAAAGTATTTTGGGGGTCGGTGACACATGTATTGCTCTATCTACAACCATTTGAATTTGGTATCGGAGGTTAAGTATTATCTGGTGACAACGTATTCAGCCATAATGATTTTATTTCAAAGTGAAATTTCCAAGAAATAACTGCAATAAAAGAAGCAATGAACATACAAAAATAACGTTGTAAAAACTTTTCCGCGATTATGAGCACAAGCAAACTAGAATTCAAACTGATGCAATGACAAGTCGTCTTGCGACATGCGCTTTTTAGCATGTATGCATATATACCATGTCATATGTAGCGGCGATATAGCGAAACTAGACCTTTTAAAGGTCAAGTACGGTGATTTTCCTAAAACTTGAGTTTTATACAGAAAAATGTCTGTAGTACACTTATGGATTAATTTCCATGGCAATTTTGGTAAAAATCACTTGGCGTGAATTACACGGCGCTATCAAACTTTTACCTGAGCGATCGATAAATGTGTTGTGATGTGAGTTATCGCTCGTAGCTTATGACGTCATCTGAGACAACTTTCGACTGCATTGATAGGGTTTTATAGTGTTTACATAGAAAAGTCCTGTATTTATGGTACAATGCGCTGCTTTGAACTGCAAAGTGAAATCGGGACAGGGATTAAATATATTTCTTTTCCCAAAAGATACTAATTTTCGAAGAATTTGGATACTGAAACTGAAAAGAGACACTGAGATTTGTGACAAGCCACGAGGATCAGTGAGTGACCCTTTAAATAATTAACGAGGATCAGGTTTCCATCATCCTGTTTGACTCCAAACAAAGTGCAAAATGATGATTAACTGGACATCCTACAAAACAAGTGGAGGGATGTATTTTAATTATATAAAAAGTTCAACCCAAAAAGGGGGGATGCACGCAATCCGCCCCTCTCTACATCCACCACTGAATGCTTTAATGTGACATTGTATTCAATGGGTTTGCGATTGCACATAATAATTAATGGCACCCATTACCTAGTTCGAATTGATTTTATTTCTTTTATTAAATCAAATATCTTTCGAATATTGTCGTACTCATACTGTATTTATAAGGGACTCATCGTCATCATTTCATTTCTTCGCTATATATATATTGAAAAAATAAAATATAGTAAAAATGGAAATGAATTTAATTTTAAAAACCCATTTTGATAAAACCTTATTTATTGCGAGATCAGTCCAATTTCCAAAGCTTTTTTTTTCAAGTTCATTATGAAAACAAGTACAAGTTTTTCCTTTTCCTAATATGTTACATTCCTAATGTGCTACATATATATCATGAATCATTAAGGCAAAATTTCACACCTCAAAATGCTACAATTCGTTAACTTTGTGCCGTAACATATCAATTTCGCATTTGACATGTGTTGTGAAGAAATTACATGTACTAATAGGTCTAATTTACATTTTATGATATTGTATCTACATGTAGATTTTTTTTTTTTAAGGGGGGTACAAATAACGTTGTGCACAATAAGTTTTTTTCTTTTCTTTTTTGTTGTTCTTTTTTCAAAAAGGCATTTTTCAGTTAAATATATATCTAGCTAAACACATTATAATTTGAATCTGATCAATCTCATACAAATAAATCCCATAATTAAAAAAATACAAACGTGAGAGTCAATCTAGTTAAATACGCTCACAATCGCTACAATAGAGTATACGGCGAGTATCTATGAAGTCTGATTTTGATTAGCCTCGATTGTGTAAAATACAAAGGTTATCTTTTGATAGAACATTTTTTCCCAATATTATTCCCAATTTTCTATGGACTGGCCCGGTAAATAATTTCTAAATGAGATTCCAATGAGATATTTGCCGAACATATAAATGTATATATCATATAAATATTACTATCTGATGGTTTCGAAACGGGTGTAGGTACAAACATTATAAAGGTTGAATCCCTAAACTCAAGTATATCTACGGTATTTCTTCGTCACTATCCACGGTGTTGCTAAAACTGGCAATTTCTCACAGAAATTAAAACGATGATATATAGGCGTAAACAACTACAATTGTCTCAGATGACGTCATAAGAAAGAGTGACAATCCCTTCATTCGTTTCTATAAACAACGATTTTGGAATAGGTATTTTGCGCATTTACCTGGATTTTAATAAAAAATAAACACATCAATAAACTTTTCAAAACGGGTTTTAATGAATTATAAACTTTATTTTCAAATCTATTTTTATTACACTTTAAATTGTATATATTTTTAAACTTTATTTAACTGCCTTGAAATAGAGACACAGCTTTTTTCTTTTTCATTGGTTCTTTTTCCTTCTGTATTAAGTTCTTATCCGGCGACACTGATTTTGTTCAAAATCCACTTTTTTCTGGAATGACTGTAAATAAAAACCACACTGGGGACATCGACACCAAAAAATGAATGTCCCATCATCCAAAAAATAGTTAAATCTGTCAATGATGCAGCTAACTGTCCCATTGTGGATGGCATTTATCAGTGCACTGATTTGCCATTTATCATAACTTTCCACCATAATTTATTTCAATTTTCATCGTTTTACTAACTATCTATCAATTTAGAAAATATGGTGTATTATGAAAAAAGAAAAAAGTCAATTATTTACATTGTATTACATTCATAGAATAAATTGCAGCTAATTTAAACAATATTTTATTCAGAAATGGGTGAATGGGATTGGACAGGGGAACAATCTATTTTAGTCCTTTCCCTAAATTGCAGTTAATGATTTCAACTAGACTTCTATATAAACGGAAACTGGGAATTGCAAACCAGCAGTTTTCCATTGGAGAAGTTTACGCAAGGTAAGTCACACGCAGAAAGAACTTTAAATTGTGTTTAAATGCGAAACTTTTCTTTAAATTGTGTTTAAATGCGAAACTTTTGTAAAACAGACCAATACATCATGTTATCACCATCAACAATTTTCGTCCTTTCACCGATTCTACGAGACTTTTATTTTCTTTGATGGAGAGTATTTGTGGTCCGAATACCCGCCTTTCGCTGGAGAAAACCAATTTGTACATCTTCTATTAATTGAATACGTCTCGCTGTCGGGTTATCCCAGCATCAATTTTAAATTATGTTTAGTTATCTCTTTCTCTCTCTCTCTCTCTCGCTATTGAGCTTGTATTCTGTAAGGGTTAATGTACGAGTATCGCTCCATTCCTTAAAAGTAATGGACCAAGGCACCGAAGGGGCCGAGGTCCATTGCTTTTAAGGAATGGAGTGATACTCGTACATTGACCCACTTAAAATCCACTGTAAACATTAATAGAAACTAAACTTTGTGCATTTTAATCATGTCTTACGTTTTTCACTCTTTTGTTGCATGCATTTATATCTACTTGTATAAAGGTTGACCTACTTTCCGAACACTCCATTCCTGAAAAATAATGGGGTGTTCGAACAAACGAATGACGTCATAGGTGGATTTTAAATGAATCTCTTGATCACGCAAGTTAAGCAACGACGAGCGTGTTCAGACCGTTACACGGTACAAAATGCTTCAGGTAGTCTCCTCGGAGCTCTAGGACTTTGTATCCATTTACGGACGTGGTTTCGTCGGGGGACGACGGTGGTTGCCGTCGTGAACGGCAGATGCCGTTGCTGAAGAGTTGCCAAACAATCAGAGAGGACCCGTGCTAAGTTGTAGAATGAAGCTTCCCCGAGTGTGTGCACATCTTCTCATAAAACCACGCGGTTTTTTTTCTTTCTATTTGGGGGGGGGGGGGGGGGGGGGGGGTCTCCCGATACCTTTGTTAGATATTGTTTAGTTGCTGATAAAAACAGAATGCCAATTTAGGACCCTGCTATATGTACCGAAGATGAAAGGTCAGCTAAGACTTGTATTAAGAAATAGAGCACTGCTTAATGTAGATTTATAAGATTTGAAAAATCTTATAATGCACTTTACATGTTACGAGTACACACATGATAAGATTCTGTATCATAACACATGTCGTAGGGGCTAGTCGTTTATGTTGCCATTCAAAAACTGAGTAAATATGATATCACTTGAAGAATAGGTAATACCGCTTGTGTATGTAATATCTTTTATTGAATAAGTAATATCACTTGTTTAATGTGTAATATCTTTATTGAATAGGTAATATCGCTTATTGATTTGGTAATATCACTTAATGAATGGATTATATAACTTGTTAAATTCTGTGGAATCTTTAAATTTCGGGGGGGGGGGGGGTTCTTAATTTTGTACCCCTATCCTAGGAATTTCAAACCACAACGAAATACTCAATTTATTTCACGTCTCATTGTTCCAACGAAACAGTAAAATCTCGACAAATTTAAATGATTTCACAGAATTATTGACCACGTGATCCTCGTTGAAGTGATGCTATATAATCACACGCCCTAATTATTTAGGAGCGATACATCACATGTACCCAGGGTTTCTATCCTCCATTTCGTCAATAAAAGCAATTCTTTCATCAGCAGAACAATGATCCAAACGCCCCTGTTTGTGTTGGTGCTGACCACATCGATATATTTGACCAATGCCCGGATGTTATGTGCGTGTGTTGGACCCCCCACTTTTGATGACGTAGTCTGTTACTCGGACTTTGGCAAGTATATCTACATTATATAGCAAGAATCTTGTTCATGTCTATGATGTTTATAAATGATACCAAGAGCAAGAAATAAGTATAAATATATAACGAGGCGGGATAGTTAACGAAGAGCACGGAAATGCTTTTAATATTCAACGAAGAGAGAGAGAGAAAAAAAAACCCAACCCAGTTAAGAAATTTTTAGTCCCTAATTTTATCAGCTAGAATATACACATTTTACAATCAAAATGGCGTAAACAGTTTCCTTAACGCGGGTTAATATGCAATTTTTCTACAATGTTCGCCACCTTCATCTTCCATTTAACCAATTAATGCAGTTTATTGTTAAATGTACCGCGCAAAGTTATCATATCTTAATTTCACCCAGTTTTGTATTACACAAACAGCTGTAGTTGCAACTGTGACTGAAGATCCAACGGCTAACAAGTACAACCTGGACGTGCTGAGGAACTACAAGGTGAGGAAACAAAAGTTTTCGACTCCGAGTCTTGTAAAGCATTGTTGTTTCAAAACTAGTTCAAATTACTTTTACACACAGCAGCAATGATTACATATAGTACAAGAATGTACTATTGGTCTCATTCAAAGTTTCGTGACTAGAAAAATCTAATACAATGTGCTTCTTTAATACTGCAAACATATTTTAAAAGTTCTCTATGATCCATTGTATCAGTCCTGACCTACCCAAGTTGACGATCCAGGATGTCGCCCTTGTCATCTCCAAACATTGACCGAGTATTTCCTATTGAAAGCCGAGGAGGGGGTGGGGTTGGTGGAGCATAGATAATTATGTAGAAAAAAAATCCGATCTATTGCCAAGAGCTTGTCAACGTCAAGATACATTTTACCTAACCTGAACCAAACTGCAAAATGTAGGCCCAAGTGAGCCCTTAAAATGTCCTTCTCGTCTATAACTCTGTTGGCTGTGTTAATTTTTAGTTCACCTGAGACAAAGGCTCAAGTGAGCTTTTTTGATCGAAATTTGTCCGTTGTCCGTCAGTCGTTGTCGTAAACTTTTCACATTCTTATCTTCTTCTTCAGAATCAATGGGCCAATTTCAACCAAACTTGGCACAAAGCATCCTTGGGTGAAGGGGATTCAAGTTTGTTCATATGAAGGACCATGCCTCCTTCAAAGGGGAGATAATTTTTAAAAATGCAAAAATAGGGTGGGGTCATTTAAAAATCATCTTCTCAAGAACCACTGGGTCATGAGAGCTGAAATTCACATGAAAGCTTCCTGATATACTGCAAATTCAAGTTTTTAAAAAACAATAATCCCTGCGGGGTAGGATGGAAACACAAGATTTACATGCAAATATATAGGGAAAATCTTTTAAAACTTTTCTTCTCAAGAACCACTGGATGAGAAAAGTTTATATTTACATGAAAGCTTTCTGACATAGTGCAGATTCAATTTAAGTTTGTAAAAATCATGGTCCCCGAGGGTAGGGTGCGGCTACAATAGGGGATCAAAAATTTACATGGGAAAATCTTCTTCTCAATAACCACTGATCCAGAAAAGTTTACATTTACATGAAATCTTCCTGATATAATGCAGATTCAAGTTTGTTAAAACCATGGGCCCCCAGGGGTAGGGTGGGGCCACATATGGGGTTAAAGTTTTACATACAAATATACAGGACTTCTTCTCAAGAACCACTGGGCCAGAAAAGTTTATATTTACATTAAAACTTCCTGACGTAGTACATATTAAAGTTTGTAAAAATCATGGTCCCTGGCGGTAGGATGCCCCAATGGGAGATCAAAGTTTTACACTGAAATATATAAGGAAAATCTTTAAAACTCTTCTTCTCGAGAACCACTGGGACAGAGAAGTTTACATTTACGAAAAAGCTTTCTGATATAGTACAGATTCAAGTTTACTAACATCATGGCCCCCGGGGGTAGGGTGAGGCCACAATAGGGGACTTCTGTTTATCGATCATGCTTTAAATAAGAATTTGAAATTTTGTAATTATGTGATTTGCTGATGTACACGTGAACATTTACAGGTCACGTTCAAGTTTTATTACAATTGACTGATTTTACACGATTTATTAAACTTCGTGCAGAATATAGTTTTCCGAACATTTTTTCACCAAGCTTTAACTGATGAAACTGAAATTTGATATGCAGTTAGATATAGATTAAAATTTCAATTTCGTCACAGTTGATTCTAATAAAAATTGTAAGACTTCGTTTTATGGTTGACTGAACTTATTTATGACTTGTACTCCGGTTTTTTTGGTTGTTTTTTTTTGTTTGGTTTTCTTGGTTTTTTTTTTTTTTTTTATATATATATACATATATTTTTGGTATTCATCTTTTATAATTATGATCAAGTTGGAGTTTTGCAATGACCTGTGCATTTTGTTTTTAAATTCTTTTAGACTGAGAAAGCGCCGACTGAAGTGTACAATAAATTTGTTATGGAATGTGTTAAAGAACTGGAAAGTGGGAAAACCTACGCCCTCGGAGGTAATTTGTATTTCATAACTCATTACTTGAAACTCGCAAATTATTCATCTAGGTTTTGCTATAAACTGGAATTTATATTTTAACAAAGAAGGTGTTGCACGTCTCATGTTAATTTCCCTAAAGGTGTTGCATGAAAGATCGATAAAATTAAGTTATTCAAATATATGATAAAACCAACTTACGAGGGCTGTTCGATATGTAATGTGTATTGTACGATATCTCAAAAGCATTCGACTCAAATAGTGAAATGAACGTTACATCCCTTCAAAGTATTCCTCGCGGTTTGAAATACATAATTTCAATCTCTGAATCCATTTCTGAAATGCGTCACGGTACGCTGATTTAGGTAGACCTCTGAGGCACTGACTGATGGCTGAGCTACGAGCTTGTCGGGACTTGTAACGACGACCTGATAAGAACTTTTTAAGTTTTGGAAAAAAGAAAAAGTTGCATGGGGCTAGATCTGGAGAGTATGGTGGGTGTGGCAAGACGGTAACCTTCTCCGACTTCAAAAATTACTTCACAAGCTCAGATGTATGTGATGGAGCATTATCATGAAGTAGACGAACATGTCTAAATCCTGACACAGGGGGTCGTTTATGATAATATTTCTTGAGCTTTTTTAGTATAACATCTCGGAAATACCGACCTGTAACACTTTTGCCCTTCGGCACTGGAATTTATACGGCTATACCATCACATGACAAGAATATGCAATAAAGAACCTTCTTTGTGCTTATGGTTCTTTTGGCAACTACAGGCCTTCTGCCGTGTTTAGTTAGCCATGTTTTGATTCTAACTTTTCTCACTGGTTCGAAATAGTGAACCCATGTTTCGTCACCAGTAACACTGTTTGCAAATTGTCTTTGATTGAATTTGGGAAACATTTTGAGTAATTGCTTATTGGTTTGTACTCGCACCCGTTTTTGGTCATCTGGCAGAAATCTTTCGTACTTTCAAAATACGTCTCAAAATGATAATGCACCCGCGATAGCGATATGCCAACAGCTTTGGCAATATCACGAATCGTGTATCTGCCATTACTTTCAATTATTTCCCTGACTTTTGAGACATTTGCGTTGCCTGTTACAGTCACAGGTCTGCCATATTTTGCTGCATCTTTGACGGCTCTGTGCCAGTCAGAAATTTCTTTCTCCACCTACGAACTGTCTCATAAGATACCTTATCAAACCCATAAACTTTCCCCAATTCAGTAAAATCTGCATTACCGAATGACCGAGTTTTGTGCGAACTTTTATATAAGCTCCAATTTCTTCAATATTCTCAACCCTTACCATTTTTATAACAGTGGTCAACGACTGGCTTTATTGAAATGACTATAAGTTTAAAACTATGTGGCGCTGAAGGTTCGTGTTTATACCGTTGGGAAGGTATTGAATAGAACTATTCAAGAGTACTATCATCCACGAAATCGTGCAAAGCGTTATCGCGCTGTGGTACAATACACATCGAACAACCCTCGTATCTCTTGATTCAAACAGTTTAAGTTTAAAAGACGTGTATTAACAAGAATTAGCCAAAATAATTCGAGTTCAAATCAAGCAATAAGTGATTTATATGAGTTTTACTGTTACAATGGAGGAGTATCTCCGAAATTCAGAAAAACTGCCTCCGTGAAACAAACTAAATCTAACCTGAACATGTTCTTAAAGTTTTCCACTAAAAAAAACTGTAGCTTTGAAATTTTGCTTCACGAGGACATTTTTTGTTGTAAATTTCAAAATATCGAAACGACTTCACTGATATTATTTTCAACTTCACTTGTACGTTGAATTTCAATAGTTATGTATGGTCTATTGAGTGGTTCAATGGGTAAGGTCACCGACTTTTATATATATGAAGGTGTTTTCTTTTTTAAAACGACCGGGTTCGAATCCCTCACGAACACAATTTTTTTTTTCCATATTACGTTCTCCATCTAGATTGTTTTATAATTGAAACACACTTCTAGTTTTTATAAATGTTTCATGTGAAATCTCGGGTGTATTACGATGTGCCGAGTTTGAAATAAGTTTCTAACCTGGACACTGTTTAGTTTGTGAATAGGACTCGCACCAAACACGCCGGATACATGTACAGATAACCCACACTTTTAACAAAAGAAAGCACACCAAACTATGGTACAACATGTAATACCTGTGGTTTAATAGTCAAGGTTGCTAGTTATGAGAACTTGTGTTGACAAAGGCATGGTGCCTTTTACGAAAACTTTGCAAAACTTTTGGAAGAAAAACTTTAAGGCCATGCAACAAAGTAAAT
>NC_079168.1:69643464-69648464 GCF_947568905.1 Ostrea edulis | reverse complement strand
ACATACATGTATCTTCCCTCAAGGTATGATTCAAGCCACAGTGATCTATGACACACATTCTTCCAAGTTTGACAGTACTTCGCCTCACGGTGTGACACGAACATGGACACGAAAAAGCTAATAAACAGACGGACAGACAGGAGAGCCCATACCTTATAAGACAGACAGGAGAGCCCATACCTTATAGGACAGACAGGAGAGCCCATACCTTATAGGACAGACAGGAGAGCCCATACCTTATAGGACAGACAGGAGAGCCCATACCTTATAAGACAGACAGGAGAGCCCATACCTTATAGGCATATCAATTTTCTACTCCGAGAAACAACATATTTTTATTCCATTACATATACTATGCATGAACAACACTGTAAGCATACCTTTAAATTTTTATCTGTTTTACAGAATTAACTATGCTTTTGTGCACTACATACACACAGAGGGAAAAAAATACAGAGAGGGTCTCATTCAGAGAGCTGGATATTTCTAGCATTATAACTTGAGATTCAGTCTGATCAACATATACATTTTATATTATGCATTGAGACAGTTAGACTATACACAGTTAAAATTCTGAAACTCATCAAACAAAACAAATATCTGGAGCACAAATACTGACCAGGAACCTGTATACTGACCATTTGTGGATGACGTGCTGACACTTCATCAAATTCTTCAGGGGGCAATATCTCCTTTAGCCGGCTGTCAATGCCATCTAGTACCCTCATCTCGTCGGGGTCAGGCCAGAACCCCTCTCCAGGTCGCACTGCTACCTGGTAACAACTTTCGGTATCATCCTAGAGTACAAAATTACATACATTGTACATATAGCCTTTCATTCTCTTTCCCAATATTATTAAACATATACTCTGGACTATCATAAAGTACATCAAAATCATCTCTTTTGCACACTTGAAAAATAATTATTACCGTGATGTATATTGTATGCATTTTCACTTTAATCAACAAATTGACAATGAGGAAAATAACTTGCAATAAATGAATATTTATTAGTGAAATGATCGACTTTCATCTTGTGCAATAACAAAATGACCGATTCATCTGTGGGACAGAAGTGTTGGCAGACATTTTTTACATGTGAATAAAAGTCGGCTTGTAGTAGGCCGTAACAAAAGAATGTATTGGAAGATGCTGTAACTTGTTGAGATTCTATATTCATGTTGACTCTACCTCATCTTCCAGTACATCAGGAAGTTCATCCAGATCCTTCAGTAAATCCTCCACTCTCAGTTTCTCCTCATCCGTCATTGCCACCTCACTGCCAGCATCTTTAGCTAACTGGAAATGTAGTTAAATACGTACATTTAGTTATATGGATTCTTGGCAGGGTATATGAACTCATATTCTCCGTCAAAGTTTATATTCTCCCGAGACGTTAGGTGAGAGAGAATTTTTACTTTGAGAGTCCATATACCCTGCCAACAATCCATATCACGAATACGTCCTACTTCAGAGAGATCGATGTATATAATATTTATTTTACAAAGCGGTTACGTATATAGATCTATCGATGCCATTTTGTATCCAATCTATTTTTGGCAAGGTATATATAGTCACATGTTACTGGCTTGTTGTCCAATCAAATGCCTAGATTTTTCTCTGCAGTAGGACATTTGTTACAAACTCTAGACCAAGTTATAAAAATTTCAAATCAGAAAACAACTAAGAAGAAATGGTTTTGAATGTTTTCACTATCAATGCCATTTTCTTCCCTTTTTAGTCAGAAAGCAATCACCTCTTTGTTACGTTTAATAAAATTTTTCTTTCTGCGATTCCTTTTCTTTGACTCAGCTGACATCTCGCTGCCGAACTCAGAGCTTGTGTCCTGGTCAAAGTTGTTCTGGCTGCTGTGTTTAGCTGTCATAAAAAAACTACACATTTATAGGTAATAAAGTAGAAAGGGACAACACTTTATTTTGGTTCAAATGTAGAAATGTCACAATTTTTTTTTCACAAGTTTTCAGACATATATTTAAAATCGATGCATTTTCCACAAAGTGCTCATTTGATCATATCAGCTGATCATATCATCACACCAATATCAGTTGATCATGTCATCACAGCAATATCAGCTGATATCATATCATCACACCAATATCAGCTGATCATATCATCACACCAATGTCAGCTGATCATATCATCATACCAATATCAGCTGATCTTATCATCACAGCAATATCAGCTGATTATGTCATCACAGCAATATCAGCTGATCATATCATCACACCAATATCAGCTGATCATGTCATCACAGCAATATCAGCTGATCATATCATCACACCAATATCAGCTGATCATATCACAGCAATATCAGCTGATCATGTCATCAGAGCAATATCAGCTGATCATATCATCACAGCAATATCAGCTGATCATATCATCACAGCAATATCAGCTGATCATGTCATCACAGCAATATCAGCTGATCATATCATCACAGCAATATCAGCTGATCATGTCATCACACCAATATCACCTGATCATATCATCACACCAATATCAGCTGATCATGTCATCACATATAAATGTATGTCATTACCGTAATTTCTAAAAAATTACCCTGATCTTCACATGGTATATGTAGTTTTTCCAATTAAAAATGGATAGTAGACATCGAGCAAATTAAAAGATATCTAAATTATTCCGTTTGAACATTATACATTGGTTTAGCCAAGCTACAATTCTGCAGCTACTCCTGGATCCACCACATAAAATATCAAATCCTCCATAAATCACCCATGTCTTACACATATCAAATTTGACATATTATCTTCAAAAATATTTTTTAACAAGATGTGTTTGTGAAACACAAATGCCCCCGATAATGGCCAATTCCAAAGATGGACAAGGTCACAAGGGCAAATATCTTGGTACCAGTAGAAAGATCTTGTCAAAAGAAATGCTCTTGTACAATATGAAAGCTCTAATATTTACCATTTAGAAGTTATGACCAATGTAAAAAAAAAAAATTACAGTAGGTCAAATGTCAAGGTCAAAAGGTTCAATACCAACGGAAAGATCTTGTAACAAGGAATACTCATGTGAAATATCAAAGCTCTATCTCTTACTGTTCAAAAGTTATTAGCAAGGTTAAAGTTTTCAAAAAGTAGGTCAAACTCCAAGGTCAAGGTCACAGGGTCAAAAATGTTGGTACCCACGGAAAGGTCTTGTCACAAGGAATACTCATGTGAAATATCAAAGCTCTATCTCTTACTGTTCAAAAGGTATTAGCAAGGTTAAAGTTTCAGACAGAATGACAGAATTACAGAATTACAAAATGACAGACAGGATATAAAAATCTCGGGGGCATAAAAAGTTATACATGTACTTCCATAAAAATCATTAATCTTTAATTGTTGAGAAAGACCAAGGGATGGACAGTTTGGTGAACAGTGTGATGGACAGAAAGATGGACACACAGGTCAACTTCCAGACCAGGAGCTGGCGAGTCCATCAGGAGAGTAAAATCAAATACTAGAGAGAGCACCTGATCTTTTAGTTGTCTCTCCCTGTGGTTGGTCCTTTTTAAGTCCTGGGTAGTCGGCCTCATTTAATTCTGTAGTGAACACATCTGGTCCTGGCGTCTGACTGATGCTGACCCCTACAAGAGTAGGAGCAAAAATATCATAATTATATGTTCCCAACTTAAATTTGAACACAAACTTCTAATGAAATGACTATCTAGTTTTGTTCTATAACCTACCTTCATTATGTCGCGGGGGCAGTGTTAAAGCCAGGTATTTATCTGTATTGTTTTTTTCTTCTCTATATTCTCCATTTCTTTCAGATTTCATGGCTTCAATTTCTTCTTTTATTCTAAACAGCAAGTATTTAAAAAAAACATGGTCAATTTGATTCTACATGGAATTCAAATGCATGAATAAGAAAGCTGTGAGCCACACTGATTAATACGTAATTCATGCTCCTCTCATTATGACTGAAACAACTCGGATCTCCCTGTTCTACTACCTCTTTGTTCAACACGTCCATCGACCCCCAAGTTTTCTGCACTTTAAGTCAACATAAATGAAATCAAAACAATTCCATGTCATTAAGAAATTACGACTGCCTTGATATTGTTATTTATCACAAACACACACTTTTTGCGTTGGTTGTGTCGCATGTCATTTAGATTAGGCCTACTTTTTTCCTACTGTATCAGAGATACAAGGCGGGGCTCAGCTTAGCTGTCATTCTTGTCTTAAGCCCCGCCCTGTATCTCTGAAGAAAACTCAAACTCTAAACATACTTAATGAATCAAACTGTCAGCTCTGTAATTAGAAAGGAAGATATCTTTAATTCTTAAAAATTTCTCTAATTATTTGAAGATATCCCCACATAATTAGAGAGAAGTACAATTATTTGACTACCAGCATATGTTTAAAAATTGGTGTCCACACAAGATAACAAGAGGCCCATGGGCCAAATCGCTCACCTGAGTCACCTTGGTCCATATCAGAAGATTTTCCATATATTTTTGCATGTAAAACTGTAGTCCCTATTATGGCCCCAAACCTACCCCTGGAGGCTATGGTTTTTGCAAACTTGAATCTACACTGTGTCAGAAAGCTTTCATGTAAATGTGAACTTCTTTGGCCCAATGGTTCTTGAGAAGAAGATTTTTAAAGATTTTTCCTATATATTTGTATGTAAAACTTTGATCCCCTATTGTGGCTCCATCCGACCCCGGGGGGGCCATAATTTTAACAATTTAGAATCTGCACTATATCAGGAAGCTTTCATATAAATCTCAGCTTTTCTGGCTCAGTGGTTCTTGAGAAGAAGATTTTTAAAGATTTTTCCTATACAGGTAACTCAAGAATTATCGTCACTCAATTCATCGCCATTTTCGTTATAACGCCGCATTTTTCTAGGAATATTTTTCCTGTCACTTAAAACTCTCGTTAAAACGCCAAATTCGCTATCGCCATTTGCCACAGTGTTTTCAATACAAAAGTCTATTTCAATGTGTTAATTAT
>NC_079168.1:69610964-69638464 GCF_947568905.1 Ostrea edulis | reverse complement strand
TTGGGAACCCCATTGCTGTTCACTCGACTTCGGTTCATATTTGTTGCCAAATCGTAAATTTTTTCAGGGCATTTGATGCATTTTAGAAATCTGTTGAACATCAATATTAAGATATTACTGCTAGATAATTAATTGGTAGGTATGTATCACAGGAAGTATTCATATGTATTAGTTAAATTCCTTATACAACCCATGTTACTCATGTTTTTTCTCCGCCGCATCCATCATGCAAAATTAATGTCCAACCAATGGCCCGAACCTAGCCTAAATTAGATCAACCAATGGCCCGAACCTAGCCTAAATTAGATCAACCAATGGCCCGAACCTAGCCTAAATTAGATCACCCAATGGCCCGAACCTAGCCTAAATTAGATCAACCAATAGCCTGAACCTAGCCTAAATTAGATCAGACAATGAATCAAAATACTTAATAGACCTAAATATCTATTCCAAATTCAAAGACCTAGATTTATATAAAATGAAGTTACATGGCTAGCTAAATTTATCGTTGAGTAACTTTTTTTTGTTTTTTTAAATCATTTAAAATGACTCTCTTATTAAAAAAAGATCAACTATAGTCTATAGAATTGCAAATTTAAAAAGATGTATACATGTTCCAGAACTGAGGCTATTTTCACACACTGTATATCCCAAACATTATCACTTTGGTTGACTAATGGGGCTTATAATTTGGACAAAATTTGACTCTCCAAAACAAAAAGACTTCATATAGAGACACGTTTAATAAACAAAGAAAATATAATTCATATATTTTTCAAAGAATCTTGACCACAGCCAAATTAACAACAGAAATGTTTACAGTATGCACATTATGCAACTCTGGTTATGACTTATGAGTTGGTTTGGGAGAAGCTAACTAAAATCAAACATGTTTTGTCTTTTCATAGGCACAGAGATTTTTAATGGGAATACATAAAACTGTTCATCATGGCATGGGAAATATAACTTCCCTTCGCTCCTTCTCCATCTGTTCCTCCTTTTATACCCTCCCTCCTTTTTTTTTTTTTATTTACAGACAACGTGCAGTGTGCTCTATATTACTGTGTACAAATGCCACACTTTGGATTATCTTTTCAATGATTATTTCTTCGTTCACAAACAATGAAAGTCAACTATTTATCAAAGTGTATAATTTTGATATTTGCAACATTTACTTTTCTTTCACAAGATAGTCTTACTTTTAAGCAGTTGATGTAATTTCCATGGAGATTAGACGCTTTCCTCAGGTTGAAATGTTTTTGGACTTTTTTCTCTGTCAGCTCATTGTATGTGTTCTAACTAAAACATGTGAACCTATAACAATTTTCGTGATACTAATTCTAATACTAATTCTATTCGAACAATTGTGCTAAAAAATATAAACAACCGTCAAGTAACCAACTTCAACATTTCTGGAAGGAATTTTAATATTTCCGGTGTATATGTGATCTCGAACCCGATGTATTCGCGAGAATATCAGAAGCAAGGGGTAAGCAGCAAATATTATACAGACATCGCCTCTAGTTTCCATTGTCTGTATTATCCCACATACTACCGTCACCTTAGACATAAATTCCATATATCTAATTTTTTTTAAAATAATATTTTTTTGAGGGGTAATATTCTATATTTTTTAAAATAACTTTCCATACAAAGTCTCTTTGTGATTCTATTACATATATATATATATCACCAAAACATTGGTGAATGTCAATAGATATGCGAGAAAAAATTCTAATTTTCATTAATGTGTAAAGTGATAAAGTAATGAGAATATCTAAGGTGAAACACCATCTCACCCAGGAAGCGTGTGCGAAGGTCATCAATGCAACAGTCATATCCCACCTTGACTATCACAATGCCCTCCTGCTTGGCATGACCGATCGCCCCATGCACCGACTGCGCGTTGTCTCACAAGAACATGCTACAGACAACATATTTCGCCGGTACTTCAACAACTACACTGGCTGCCTGTAAAGCAACGTGTTGTGTTTAAAGTGCTGACAACCACACATAAGTCACTACACTCTTTCTCAGCACCAGCATACATGAGAGAGCTATGTCCTGTTTACCAGCCACATAAGACCTTGAGATCATCATCCGACCAATGGAAACTGGTAGTGAAGAAATCATCAAACAAATACGGTGCAAGAGCCATAAAAACACTAGGTGCACAATTGTGGAATAAACTGCCACTGGAACTTCAAGAGCTTGAAGCACATGGAGCATTCCACAAGAACCTAAAAACACTCTTGTTCAAGCGTGAATATGCCCTGTGAATGTAAAATTCAGTGTAATATCAAGGATTCCATGTGCAAGCTCTTTCAAACTGAATTTTGATCCAGCATTCAAATACCTGTATGTCAATTGTATCTTGTCAACTCAAAGTCAACCACTTCGTCATTTTACTACCATGTTTTATTTAAATTCTTTCTATTGTTTTATCATTTTCTTTATAGCTCTTGCAGGTCTTTTATTAGTATATTATCAATGATTATTAACACAAATATTGTACAGCGCATAGAAACTATATGTAATTTTGCGCTTTATGGATGAATAAAATGATAATAATAAAGGTGTTCTACGTTCTTAATATCAATTAATAGGAACTTACAATATTTTTTTTAGACATCTAAGAATTTTCAATTCAAATCTTTTTTCTATAGCCACATTCTTTTAATGGCTTTACTCTCATATGAAAATAAAACTTTCAAACAAGGTAGACTTATGATTGACACCGTGTTCCTCTTTTAATCTAATTGTTCTTTCTTGTTTCTCATTAGGTCCCAACTTGTTACTTTGTAAATATGTCATATGTCGGTCTAAAATTCCCATGAGCTTATGTTTCCTTGTTGTTATGATATGCCGACTTAAAATTAAAGCTTATCTTATATTTCACAGCACGAACTACACATGCAATTGCTCATTAGTAACATATCCAGGATTTTACAAAGGTAGGTCGAGAGGATATGTCGCGGGGGTCGACTGCAGTCACCAGCAAAATACAGAGATTGATTCTGTGGTGGAAATTTACACTTTTTTGTCTTTTTTTTTTTTTTTTTATCTGAACGTTCAGTCGTTGTCGTTTAGGAATTAGTGAAAATGCATTAAAATAACTTGAAGTTGAATCTCTCTCTCTCTCTCTTTCACACGCAGATAGAGATTGTAATTTTATCAAATGGTAGAATTCACTTGCGCAATCATGTTTAATTTACATCATTCGTGAATTGGGTCTATTACAGGTATATCTACAAAGACTCGGGTGAACACGAAATTTCCGAAACCTCATTGGACATCTACAGGATACCACCATATCATCTTCTAAAAGATTGCGTAATATGTATATGAGGAGTTCTGGAAACCAGGGGTTTTAAATAAGATTAAAACCAGACGACGCAAAGAGAAGGGGGACTGGTTTTAATCAGGCTGCACTCATATGGAGACTGAGTGAAATTGTAAATTCCGAAACCTTATTGCACATCTACTGGGCACCACCTATCATATTCCAAATTACTAATTGGTTATTGCTAAAACAAAAAATGAGTTTGAGGAAGATGAAAGTGTGACAGACCAGGGTAAAAAAAAACAGTATATCGGGACTTCTTAAGTAGAAAGTATGAATCAATTGCTTATGGACAAAGCAGCACGTTAACGGCAAAGGCCAATGCTTACCTGAGCGGGTCATCGTCGGAACCCACGGGTTTTCTCTCCGTTAAACTGCATTACGGAGAGAAAACCCGTGGGTTCCGACGATGCCCGGAGGGGGGAGGGGGGGGGGGGGTATGAACAAAACTTCAACCTACAGTATATTTCGATGCTTGCCTATTAATATGACTAATCACGAACCTGTTGGTCACAATACAAACGTTTTTTAAACATCCAGGGATCCGTGTCTACTCAACTCTCTACTTCGTATTCATGAGATTGATCACTATTCGTCATCTTCACCTTTGCATATTGCCACGTAGAAATTTGATCCCTTACTGTGGCCCTACCCTCAAAAGTTATGATGTGAATAAATTGGAATCTGCACTACCTGATGATGCGTATATATTTTAGAATTACTCATCATGACCCTAAGTAGAATATCTTTTAACGAATTTTCCTATAGATCCCCACGTAAAACTTTGATGTCCTATAACGGTTCCACCCTACTGCCGGAAGCCATGCTTTGAACAGTTTTGAATCTCCACTCATCAAGGAAACTTTCACATACGTTTTGTTATTTCTGGCGTAGTGGTTCTTGAGAAGATTTTTTAAATGATACCACCATATTTTCGTCATTTCATAATTATCTCCCCTTTGAAAAGAATGTGACCCTTTATTTAAACACTTCGTGGCAAGTTTGGTTGAAATTGGCTCCTTTTGGTTCTGGAGTAGAATTAAAAGTATACGGATAGACAGACCGACGCCGGACAAAAAGTAATCAGAAAAGCTAAACTAAGCTTTCACACCACGTGACGTAGAATCAATAATTTCATAGTTCATTTAGAAGATCCATTGTTTAAAAAAACAAAACAATAAATAATGCAAACTTTTGGAGGAGGAATGTTAATGAACAGTTTAGCAAGTCTACTCAATAAATTTATTTTATTGATTTACAGGAGATGAGTTAGTAAAACGAGAGCTAGAGTCTACAGGAGTGGATTCGATAAATCCACTGGATCGACAAGTATGGAAAAATAAACTTCACCCTCGACAGGACGGCAAAGCTTCACCCTAACAAAAAGAAATATTTGGCCTGGATAATCAAAATAGATGATGATGATGATGATGATGACATCCTTCAGCTATGGTCCAGTTTGTTTGATAACTTGTTTTAAGTATGTCGGAAGAGGTAACGAATCTGCAAGAGTTTCAAAGTTCCAGCCAAGCAAGCGAGCAGTTTTAAACTGACAGAGATGGAATAACGTTAGTGGACTCTGTGCTATGTTCCTCATATAATTTTTGATGCCCTCGCTTTTATTGTGAGTACATGTAGCTGGGAATGAATTTCTAAGAATCCAATTTTCTCTACCAAAACTGTAGCCAGCATCCACAAGCAATTTTATAAATGTTGGATCCATCCTGAGTGCAATTAAATAACATATACTCTGTCCTTCATTGTTGAGAATATACATATTGGCTCCTGCCTGCAGTAAGAATTTACAGACAGATGTTCTGTTGAATTTTACACTGAGATGGAGAGCTGTATAACCCTCTTTTGTCTGCGTGTTTAATGGAATGTCATTCTGTACAAGGTGCTTGACAATATGGAGATGACCACCACTTGTTGCAATGTGCAAGGCATTCTCTCCAGCTACTGTTCTGCAAGATAAACAAGGTCCTGAGAGCGACAACAGTTTCAAGATCTGCAAATGCCCATAATCAGCTGCTGTGTGTATAATATTCCATCCTTTTTCATCACACAACATCGCATCTGCTCGATATTTTAGCAAAGCACGACAAACTTCAATGTGTCCAAAACAAGTCGCAGCATAGAGAGGGGTAAAGCCATCGCGCTGAGCACCATTCACATTGGCACCTGCCTTTAACAATATTTCGGTAACATCATCATATCCAAATATAGCTGCCCAGTGCAGAGCAGTGCGGCCATCACCGTCTTTAACATTGACATCTTTGAAATGTTCAAGAAGTAGCTTTAGAAATGCACCATGTCCTCTAGATGCTGCAATGTGTATTGGCTTTCTTTTCCATACGTCATCCCGCACGTCTGGGGTGTCGAGCACACAATGACCACATAGAAGAAGAGCTAGGACTGCCTCGTTTCCTTCAGTTGCTGCTGTGCATATAGGGGTTGTATCATTGATGTAGAAGTTAGGAGACACTTTATCCTGGCAGATTAATTTTTCTAGTGCTAACAAATTGTTCTCTTTTATTGCTTCTATAATTTGTTCTTGCCTTTCCTTAATTGGCTCACATAATATAGAAGAATGTCGGAACATCGTCGCCAGTTGAGTTGCACGTTTGGAACAGTTTCTTTAGTTAAGACGTCGCTATGGAATAATTTGCACAGAAAAGGCAGCTGCAGGACGCACACTTATGGATACCTTAAGAACAAGGATTTTATGATTTTAAAGAATGGTTAAAAACCTTTTCGTTGTTACGATTACCAGTAGGCTACAGTTTCTACGACCTTTTGGAAAGAAACGTTCTTTTAAAAACTATTTTGTAATATCTAAATATAGCCATATTCTAGTCAAGTCTATTGAAGCGGGTAACGGTAAATGTAGTACAGTTCCGGATTGCGATTCTTCAATATTTCTCCCATAATATTGAATATAATGACACCAATTGCTTGTGATCTTTTAAACACGAATCGTGAAATTTTCTCTTGAAATTCTTTTTCAAACATATCGAACCCGAATTTCACCTACCAAAAAGCGGTAAATCCAGTATGTTTAAAGCCGAAACGTGAACATTGAGCTAAAAGTTCCTAATTATACATGTACACATGAACTGAATTTAAAACTACTTTCGACAAATAATTTAATCAGAGTAGTTTTACATTCTTTTTGATGAGTATGATTGTTTACTAAATGAAATTAACGGATTTTAATTTAGTAAAAAGTACATCCTGTAAGGAACAAAAACTAAACGGGCCGGGAACGCGGAACCCTCTAAAGGACGGACAACGCAAAGCCGTCTATAAGGATGAGCAACGCAGAACCCCTTAAACGGGCGGGCAACACAAAATCCTCTGAAAGGACAAGCAACAAAACCCCTAAAAGGACGAGCAACACAGAACCCCCTAAAAGGACGAGCAACGCGGAACCCTCTATAAAGGACGGACAACGCAAAAACCCCTACAAGGACGAGCAACACAGAACCCTCTAAACAGACGAGCAACGCAGAACCCCCTAAAAGGACGAGCAACGCGGAACCCTCTAAAGGACGGACAACGCAGAACCCCCTAAAAGAACGAGCAACGTAGAACCCTCTATAAGGACAAGCAACGAACCCCCTAAAAGGACGAGCAACACAGAACCCTCTATAAGGATGAGCAACGCAGAACCCTCTAAAAGAACGAGCAACGCAAAAACCCCTAAAATGGACGAGCAACGCAGAACCCCCTAAAAGAACGAGCAACGCATAACCCCTAAAAGGACGAGCAACGAACCCCTTAAAAAGAGAAAGATGAAGAGGAAGAACAAAGACTGAACTTATGTGATCATGGACTTTCAGTTGTGCTAAAAATATGTTCAATGTTTAACTTATTTAATAAACATAGTAAACTTAAAATCATGGTTTATTCTTTACAACACCGGGGATTAAAACACTGACGATTCTTAACCCTTCTGGAAACATACCTTAAAAATCAGAATTGTTATGAATTCAAAGTAAAGAAACTAAAGGTGTATTCTCCATTAAAGTGTTAATTTGCATATTTTATGTGTCTGCGACCCTAAAAAATACATATAATGCTTCAGTTGATAAAATTGTATATCACTATATATCAAAATCCTAATATGATTATAGTAACATAATTATGCATTTCTCCTAGGACTGCACTCATAAGATGTGAGAATTAAGCAAAATCACCGTGTCCGTTTTACATTGATAATTACTACAATGGGCCGGTAATTTTTATAATTTTGGATCCTCATTTGTTGTTAAGGTAACAAAACTAATATCTAGTAACTTTAATTTTTTCAAAGAAATTATAATTTAACGAATTTTTTTTCTGAAACTGATGTCCGTTGGATTGCGAACAGATACGTCACCGACTTTTTAAACCTCTACAAAAAAAAACCTGACAGTGTTCTCTTCAATATCATATTGCATATTTATTAGATATAAGAATAAGCATAAACTTTTTGCACCATGAATAACTGATATAATAAATAATCCAGATTAAAGACTAAAAATCAGCATTTGGACGCGCGGTTTGCAACAGAATGAGATACGTTACCGCCTATCCAGCTTCAGAAGAAGGGTACAACAAAATTGATTACATGAAGTTGTTTGATTATGCAGGTATATGTATTTTACACTGACTCTATTCTATATGATGGATAATGAATGATTTTTTAAAGGAAAACATGATTAATCAACAGATACGTTACAAACAGATACGTTAATACCATCGTTTTTTCACGACTGTAATACGGATATTTAGGACCGGTTCGTTTTCATTCTGAACTTCAACTTAGTTACAGTATGTTGTATCTGGTTCAACAAATAATGATGCAAACATGATTTTAAAACTGTATAACTCAGCAGAGTGGCAGATATGGTAAATATATTTTTTTTCATGAATTTTCTGATTTATCTTTGTAAAAGCAATGAATATGACAATTTTTGCTTTTTATCTTTTCTTTATAAAGAATTAAGAGGATAGACTATCATTTGGTACATTGCTAGCTAGCATCTAATTATTGATGGTATCGTATCTGTTCATAGTGGTAACGTATCTGTTTAGATATTTTACTTTTGTTTCTCGGTCGTGGGAATTATTGCTATTTTTATTAAACACTTGATTAATTTCTCTACATTATTTGTTGTTTTTAATATTTAATATTAATTTCTAACGCATAGAAAAAAATATGCTTGAAATCGATTGATTCCCTCGAACTTTTCAGAATACATGTAGTAAGAAATGGGGAAAATACAGCAGAAATTAAGAAGGCGTGCCGGAAAAGAAAGAATGTTAATACGATCCATTATTTCTTGAAGATGACAGGAAAATGGGCAGGGAAAGTACGGTTCCTGCTCAACTTTTGACGGAGAGGAAACGGATAGCTCGTCGGGGAAAAAACCAAAATGTATTGTAAATATACAGAAAAAGATGATAATGATACGCTACTGACTTTTCTACTCTTTGTTCGTTAATTTTTATTTGTGTTCAGGTTCATGTTATTGTTCATGATTGAAAATATGTAAATTAACTCTCATTTCTATGGTAATATGAACTCTTCTGTCATTTATTTAACGTTAGATGGGAGATATCGTTGAAATAAGTAGATTACCTGTTAGAATCAAGATGCAGTGTACACTATAATTGATACCGAAATAAATGAGGGGGAAAAAAAGCAAATTCAAACTTTGCTCATCAATGTCTGTAAGAAATAATGCATTGTTTGAATTTAAAGTACACAAGATCTCCTTCCTTTTATTCTGTATCCTTCTGAAACAGATACGTTACTGTTACACACTTAATGGGTATTTGAGAAGTGGCCAAATATCTTTCCCATTCAAATGTTATACTGACAATGTACTATCTATGTCATGAATTGAAATACATTTTAGGTTTCTGGAGGCCACTTATTTTGAACTATCGTAACTGAAATATGATGCATCAAGAAAAAATAGCCTGTCAATTTCCTCTTCGTATTTGATATTTGTATTTTCAGGTGAAGTATGATGCTTAGGTATTGATGTGCATATGTAAGCAAATCTATGTTTATGCATATACTAGAAAAATTAATAACTTTTCCATTGGCCTTAATAGATATTGAATGCCTGGGCATATTTAAACCCTACCCCCATCACGTTTCTATTGTTTTAATTGTCTGGACTTGGGTTGTTTGACACAACATATCTCAGCAAAGAGTAGCAGTAAAAAATTCCCATTCATACCGAAATGATTTCAAGATATTCATTTTTTGGAAAAATTATGAAAGAACGGTGTAACCAAAACTTATTTTCAAAATGGAATTTTACACTTTAATGGAGAATGCACCTAAAGTAGCATTAGTATCCCCATATATTTCTCACCTCATTCTCTATATCATTGGAAAAATGGGTGTCTTGAGGACAATAAATATTATTGTTTCGACTTAAAAACATCTCTTCGCTGTGCAATATCGCCTAGACCTTGACTATTCACAGATGATGTTTTAATTCCCATCAAATATTGAAAACGGAAGGTGTCGAGACCTGCTGGAAGTTAAACTTAAATAATTTCCTGCAAGCATGTATACAGACTGAGAGAGACGAAGACAATAGCTGAAATCTGAGAAAGAAAAGAAGACATTTGAAAGAAATAAAGCATCAAAATATGATGTAATGACAAGAATCTTTCCGATATAAAAAAAAAAAAAATACCAGCATACCTTTGAAATAATAGAATGGTGCTTCTTAAAAAAATTGGCGGCCAAGAATTGGAATTTTAGATGTCAGTAAAAAATTCCAATTTGTGGTATCTCGAATTCCTTATTGAAAACATTAAGATATACTCAGTAACTGATAAAACAGCACCCCATGTTTGTCAAACGTAACATTGGTAGTTTTAAATAAATAGCGTAGTCTTGTCCGTTGCATTTTCTCCCTTCCTAATACATTTTTGGTGCCGTTTGAACCAGAATTCCTAGTACATTTTTTATGCCGTTTGAACCTGGATTCCTGTTACATTTTTGGTGCCGTTTGAACCAGGATTCCCCATACATTTTGGTGCCGTTTGAACCAGAATTCCTGGTACATTTTTGATGCCGTTTGAACCTGGATTCCTGTTACATTTTTGATGCCGTTTGAACCAGGATCCCTGATACATTTTTGCAGCAGTTTGAACCAGGATTTTTGTTAAATTTCTGTGTCATTTGAACCAAGATTCCTGATACATTTTGGTGCTGTTTGAACCAGGATTTCTGATACATTTTTGGTACCGTTGGCCATCCCTGGGCTTGCAAGTGAAAGTCCAACCAAGGGCAAAAGATTGGGATAGAGGAATATAGCCGTCAAGACGGGTTCAATCGCTGGTGGCCAGTTTGCTAAGTTGGTAGAGCACCTGACTAGAGATTTAGAAGGCCCAGCATGGTCCATTGCATTTTCTGTATGTTTACCAATGGTCATCACTAGTACCAATTTCAGTACCCCCTTGCTTGTCATAAAAGGTGACTACATGGGATGGTCCTTCAAATGAGACCACAAAAATCAAGGTCCTGTGTAACAGGTGTGGCACGATAAAAATCCCTCCCTGCTCAAAGGCCATAAGCATCGAGAATAGGCCTAAATTTTACAGTCCTTCACCGGCAATGGTGACGTCTCTATATGAGTGAAATATTCTCAAGTGGGATGTTAAACAATATACAATCAATCATTACCATTGCAGGAGTGTGACTGAATTCCTAAGAAATCCGAGGAAAACTGGTCAAGAAGGAAGAAAAAAGCTCACCCTACCATAAAAAATATCATTTTCTGTGACTTTAGATCAAACCCAGTGTTTCACTTTTTAGAAAATTGAGTCAATCAGAGATCCTCTAAAAAGAGGAAAAATCACACCCCTTTATTGGATGTAAAACTGAGATAAATTCATATACATTACTGCATCCTTCGTCACTAAAATAAGGCGCTAAATACCAATAATGTGTTGGCAATTCTACCATAGTTGTTTGGGGCCTGTGACAAATATGTAACAGTAAACAATGATTAACAATATAACAAGTACATACAAAATACTGTATGAACTGTTACCATCTGCAGAACTGTGAATGCACATGATTCGGACACACCCATCTCACCAGTTCTGGCTTATTGCATTTCAAATTTTATTTCTTGCACCATTCACAAGTATCTATTTCCATAAATGTTCATCAATGCTTTCAAAAGGTCATTCCTATTACTTCAATCTGATCACCATTCCCTCTGCATCCTGTTCTTTGCCCCCCACCCCCCCCAAATAATAAATTGTTCATCTTGTCAGAAAACATTTATATCTGAGGAAAGTCCAATCCAGGCCTGGATTTCTCAAAACAATCTCAAGCCAGAACTTAAGTCCGAGGCCTGGATTTCTCAAAACAATCTCAAGCCAGAACTAAGTCCGAGGCCTGGATTTCTCAAAACAATCTCAAGTCAGAACTAAGTCCGAGGCCTGGATTTCTCAAAACAATCTCAAGCCAGAACTGAAGTCCGAGGCCTGGATTTCTCAAAACAATCTCAAGCCAGAACTAAGTCCGAGGCCTGGATTTCTCAAAACAATCTCAAGTCAGAACTAAGTCCGAGGCCTGGATTTCTCAAAACAATCTCAAACCAGAACTGAAGTCCGGGGCCTGGATTTCTCAAAACAATCTCAAGCCGGAACTTAAGTCTGAGATTTTACTCAAATTTTGACTGTTCAAATAACAGATTTTTTGTTGTTGAGAAATCCAAGTCCTTGGGCAATAAAACTTACGTGAGCTCATTGTGATCCCAGTCTCACTTTCATGTTTGAATTGAATATAATGATAAAGTGAGACTTAAATCAAAAGTAAGTTCACCCGAGTTTGCTTGCTGTATCTTCATTAAGATGCATTACCTAAGCTCAGCATAAAGTCTGTTATAATGAATCTCATTAGAGTTACTTAGCTGCAGAACTGTATATTGACAGTTCGGTCTGTCAACATCATTTTTTTTCTGAGAGCTTCATATCAGATAGGAGTTGCCCTGTAGGCATTTACTGTATATCAACTGTGTGTTCTATAAGGGTGCAATACTAGTAAAATACATTTAAAGGCTGTTTTGGTCAGGCAATAGAACCGAGATTTGTTTGTGTAAAGAGTTTATATTACTGAAAGTACAAAATGCATAAAAATAACAATCAAACTGATATAAGCGTTTGAACATGAAGCATCTGAAGCGTGAAAGAGTGAGGCTGGTGTTGTTCTTTGGACATACGCTAGAGTTGATACTGTTGACGTTGAAATGCTTGATAAGCCACTGACATCATCAGGGCATGTAATGTCTTTTCTAGATGGACAAAGAATTACACCCGTTAGATTCTCCACCTGCAACCAGAGTAATGTAAGCATTACATCACATAATAGAAACAAGAGGCCCATAGGCCTTACCACTCACCTGAGTTAAAGTATCACTTGCCCCAAGGGTTATGAAATCTAAAATAATTCTCCTATTTTGCATATCTAAGCTGAATTTTAATACTCAGCAGCAGTATAAAACGTGTTCTTAATACACAAATGCCCCCACAAGTACCCATTCTTTTTTTACTAAGAAAAATATTCATTTTAATGACAAAATGTCATGAATTTAGAACTTTGGAAAAAATGTCATAATGCATGAGAAAATGGCTATCATTTCAATACATAGCTAATAACTACATTACAAGCTGTTCCAACCTGGATAAATTTTCCATATGGGCATTCCATCCATCCTGTACTCCTCAGTTTGACATGTAACACACCATTTACACACTGGTGATGATAACACTGTCCCGTCATTCTCAGAGAAGCATTCTAAAACATTTTTAAGTCATTCGTAAAAAGTGTGTATCCTCAATTATACATAGGTTTTCACCACTGTCTTTCAAAATCTACCAACATCAAGTGAAGTAGAAAACACAGGGATTTCAGAGTACAATGTACAGAAACACACAGGGAGTACATTGTACAGAAACACACAGGGAGTACAATGCACAGAAACACACAGGGAGTACAATGCACAGAAACACACAGGGAGTACAATGTACAGAAACACACAGGGAGTACAATGTACAGAAACACACAGGGAGTACAATGTACAGAAACACACAGGGAGTACATTGTACGGAAACACACAGGGAGTACAATGTACAGAAACACACAGGGATTTCGGAGTACAGAAAAAAGAAAACAAAGAGAATTTGGAGTACAGAACACAGAAACACACAGGGATTTTGTCATCCATTATAATACACATGCCATTCTTTACGTTCTCAACCAATCAGAATGTCCCTGACTTCTTGATGCTATGATTTACCTGTGTTGTTAGGTTTGATATGAAACACAGACTCTGACTAGAGTAGATCTCCAAACTAGATGTAACACTCGAGTTGTCTTGTTTTGAACACTCCATCTACAAAAATTGTCAATTTTGTTAAGTAACCACACAAAAGTATGCTTTCATATGCGATTCATTTATGATTTCCCCCATATTACAGTCTTAGAATTTTTTTAATCTATCTAATATCATTTCAAAAATCTGAAAGAAAAAGAATTATACAAACCCCTGGATCTGGGATAAAAACTGGGTAGTCTCCCTTAGTGATGAATTTACAAACTGCTTTATCTTTGTGTAGAAAATGACAACCAAGTTCTCTGTTTGGAAGAGGAAAAAAAAATTCAGCTTTATAACCAAAAGGTGCATCTGCCTTTAATGAAATTCAAAAAGTGGTGTGTGTTGAATATTTTTTTCCCCATTAAATATTACCCTGGAATACAGGCATGTTCTGTGGAATTCAGTTTGCACCCTTCACCTGGAAATTAAATCATGACATGCAAAACATAAATTATAATAGATACCCAAAGTTAAGATTCATGCAGTCTGTCCTGACAGAAATATACCCCTCACAGGGCTTACTCAAACTGTGGCATATTCAATCATAACACCTTGTGACCTTCCCCTTAATCATATGACCTTGACTCAGGGACCTGTTTTCAAGTTACCATTGTGCCAAGTAAGAACTTCTAATGTCTCTCCATAACAGTCAGAAAATAGGGAAATTTTTTTCTTAATTTTTTCCCACAATTGACCTTGACTTTGGCAAAATGGCCACAGTTAAAGAGTCACAACACAACATCTGGATCAGCAAACTATGAGTTTCAATAAACAGCTATACATGTAAAGTGTTATATTAGCACACTATAGACTTCAATAAACAGCTATACATGTAAAGTGTTATATTAGCACACTATAGACTTCAATAAACAGACATACATGTAAAGTGTTATATTAGCACACTATAGACTTCAATAAACAGACATACATGTAAAGTGTTATATTAGCACACTATAGACTTCAATAAACAGACATACATGTAAAGTGTTATATTAGCACACTATAGACTTCAATAAACAGCTATACATGTAAAGTGTTATATTAGCACACTATAGACTTCAATAAACAGTTATACATGTAAAGTGTTATATTAGCACACTATAGACTTCAATAAACAGCTATACATGTAAAGTGTTATATTAGCACACTATAGACTTCAATAAACAGACATACATGTAAAGTGTTATATTAGCACACTATAGACTTCAATAAACAGCTATACATGTAAAGTGTTATATTAGCACACTATAGACTTCAATAAACAGCTATACATGTAAAGTGTTATATTAGCACACTATAGACTTCAATAAACAGTTATACATGTAAAGTGTTATATTAGCACACTATAGACTTCAATAAACAGACATACATGTAAAGTGTTATATTAGCACACTATAGACTTCAATAAACAGCTATACATGTAAAGTGTTATATTAGCACACTATAGACTTCAATAAACAGTTATACATGTAAAGCGTTATATTAGCACACTATAGACTTCAATAAACAGCTATACATGTAAAGTGTTATATTAGCACACTATAGACTTCAATAAACAGTTATACATGTAAAGTGTTATATTAGCACACTATAGACTTCAATAAACAGACATACATGTAAAGTGTTATATTAGCACACTATAGACTTCAATAAACAGCCCTACATGTAAAGTGTTATATTAGCACACTATAGACTTCAATAAACAGCCATACAAGTAAAGTGTTATATTAGCACACTATAGACTTCAATAAACAGCCATACATGTAAAGTGTTATATTAGCACACTATAGACTTCAATAAACAGCTATACATGTAAAGTGTTATATTAGCACACTATAGACTTCAATAAACAGCCATACACGTAAAGTGTTATATTAGCACACTATAGACTTTAATAAACAGCCATACATGTAAAGTGTTATATTAGCACACTATAGACTTCAATAAACAGCTACACATATGTGTGAGTAACTCACACAGTTTGAATACATATATTCCCTTGAAAATGAAGGCACATGGTAAAACTGGTGTGTGGGGCTATGTGAGGGAGAGATGTCAGTTTCCAGTTATTAGGGATTGTTTCTCTTTGTGGTGCCTTTTAAGATAGCATGGACCAAGGCCAATGACTTGAATGTTCCTACCTGTTAGTGTTTGCATGCAACAAACAAACGATATTTGAACCTTCGCCCCAGTGATAAACGTCGGCCTGACTGTAATTGACCTCATACCACCCACTGTCCTCAAAAACGGCCATGGTCATCCGGTCAAGGAAGCTCAGATGTGGCTGTTGTAGAAAAAAGAACCTTTAATTTCAACGAATCTTACATACCCTGCATCATAATACCAAGAATTTATGTGTACTACAGGATTTGCATTTAGTAAAAGTATTCAGTTAGACCAAAGTAATTTTTCTGTTCTTTTTTAATTGCCAAATTCAAAACAAGTATAGATTGTTTTCAAGACACAAAATGCCATAAAATTGCTGTTTCAATATGAATAATATAAAATTGTTTTGAAATAGTCATCTAAATGCCAAACTTTCAAGTTACATATCTAAACAGACGGTGATGACTTCTCTGCCTTGCTGGCTGATTCTCAATTTTAACTTGATGCAAAACAGAAAAACAAGAGGCCCAAGGGCCACATCGCTCACCTGAGTCACCTTGGCTCATATTTCAAGATTTTCCCTATACATTTGTATGTAAAACTTTGATCCCCCCCCCTTGTGACCCCATCCTACCCCTGGGGCCATGATTTTAACAAACTGAAATCTGAAATATATCAGAAAGTTTTTTAAAGATTTTCCCTATATATTAGTATGTAAAAATTTGATCCCCTATTGTGGCCCCATCCAACCCCTGGGGGCCATGATTTGAACAAACTTGAATCTGCACTATGTCAGGAAGCTTTCATGTAAATTTTAGCTTTTCTGGCCCAGTGGTTCTTGAGATTATTTTTGCATTTTTTGTGATTATCTCCCCTTTGAAAGGGACATGGCCCTTCATTTAAACAAAATTGAAAGCCCTACACCCAAGGATGCTTTGTGGTAAGTTTGGTTGAAATTGGCCCAGCGGTTCTGAGAAGAAGTCGAAAATGTTAAAAGTTTACGATGACGACAGACAACGGACAAATTTTTATCAGAAAAGCTCACTTGAGCCTTTGGCTCAGGTGAGCTAAAAACCCCACCAAAGCATTAGTGTGGACTTACTTACCGGACCAGGACTAGGAGTCATGATAGAGCCAAACATCTGGTAACTGTCCCAGTGAGATAGTACACCTCTCTAGTAAAATATTCAGATTAGTAAATGTACAAATCTACTAACAAAGTAATAAGTATCAATGGTAATTATGTACCAACTAAATCATTATGTATGAAAAATCTCCTGATAAAATTGAATTTTTACAATCTAATAAATATTATATACCGGTATATGATTTCATCTTAGTCAAAAAACAAAAATGCTAATCAGCAATGTGCCACTTCAAGAAAAGAAATTACAGTGTATATAAATCATTCACCAAGCATATTGATGTTTTAATTCTAAGTCTGTGGGCATTTAAAAAGACTAGCAACTAAATTGGGAAACAGGAAAATGTCTTTAACAAGAAATTCAACATCTGGAGTCCGCTGTGGAAATTACTTCACTCGTGAAACAGAACTCTGCAGCACGATTCATACTTGTGATAATATAAAGAAAAATGTCCTGTCCCACTTAATCAATTCTGTATCCTGAATTTCTACTAACTAGTGTTAAATCTCAAGCAAACTAGCATAGTGCCATGCTATGCCCTTTTTGGCTGGTGCTATGCCTTTTTTAATTGCACCATGCCCTTTTTTCTCAATAAATTTTTTAAAAATATTTGTTAATATAAACAATTGTTCTTTATTTCACAAGGTTGATTGAAAAGTTTAAAATCAAGGCAGCAGGTATTAACTTTTAAAGAGGCTAAATGATTATTCTATTACTATCATAGCATGATACAATGAAATGCCCCGAAATTGTCTTGCTGTGACAAAAAGTGCCCTTTTGAACATATGATATGTTTGCCCTTTCTAGATCCTAGATTGAACACTAGATCCTAGATTGAACTAACCATACATTTCCTACTTCTAACACCACCAGGTGGATATAAATAGTCTTTTGTACTGTGCAGAGTACTGTGCACAAGATGATTTTTTTTTAAAAAGATATCATTAGATGTGCATGTAAACTTTTAAATTATACCATGAATAATATTTAGTGTGAAAAAATTGTAACAAGAAATGTTTTAGAAACATATCCGCCCCCCCCCCCCCCTCCAAGCAATATTGAAAAAAAAACCCATTAAATTTAGAATGTCTGTAATGATAGTAAGAAATATGGGTTATTCACAAGTCAAGGTCAACCACAATACTAAGTTTGACCTTTATCTAGCAAAGGGTTTTGGAAGATGCTAACTAAACAAGATCTTCCCATCTCCATTGTACATTGCAGGGGCATAAAAAGGTCCATCGTCGGATACCAACGGTTTGTACTCATCATCCGGGGGAAACTCGCCGAAAAATCATCGTATGTAATTAATATGCGCATGTCATTTGATTGGTTGCTGCACAGAGTCACGATGGCAAATCAAAGAATCAAAGTTTATGTTATGTATGTATATTCAGCAATGACAAAAACTTTTCCATAGTTAACACATCGATTGCAAATAAATCCACTAACCGGTGCATTTCGCAGTTTGAGAAAGGTACTCCCATATAATTTTTGACTGGTATTTGATGTAAGTAACCTGTACGACTTGTCTTTAAATTGTTTTAAAACAAAATTTGCACATTTTAACGGGCGTCAAGCTATTTAGCATAAATAGCACACTAATTAACATATTTTCAAAATTGAAGAGTTCCAACTTTCTGATTGGTTGTCTATAATCAACAAATTAGCATATTCTACGATGATATTTCGGTGAGTTTTCCCACGAGTGATGAGTAAAAAATGAGATCACCTGTGGGTATCCGACGATGAAAAAGGTCTGACTCTGACTTTCATGTCACAGATAAAAAATTGTGGCCAAAAGCAGTATCAGATCTACAACCTTCACCCCTTCATATGACATAACAAAATGTTGACCTTGTCCTTTTGCCTGCCTACATATACCGTATATACTCGCCTATAAGTCGGATTTTTGGGAGTCAATTTTTCCTCCAAAACTCTATGTCCGACTTATAGGCGCGTCCTAAGAAGATTGGTATTTTTCTGGGCGGTGTAATGTAGTGTTTTTTAAACAAGTCCGACGATTATCATGGACTACCACACAAATGATTATTGTTCACAAATATCTAGACATATTGTATTGTTTATGTATTTTAAAATTATGTAAAAAGTACAAGTATTTACATATTTTTATCTTGTTAAAAATTATTTACATACCGGTAACTAATACTTTTAATTCAACTAATCTATCGTTTATCGGTAAAATTGAATTACGAACCCGATTTAATATTGAAATATTCATATGTATACCGGCTGAAATATATTTCATAAAAGATTGAATATTGTTAACAGATAATTTAGATCATCATTCTTGACTCTTAAAAACTCTATTGTTGATACATTGAATTATACTGGAACCCCACCATAACCGCGAGGCGCGTGCCACTAAGTAAACACGCTGTCATGTACTGGTAATTAGGAAATCATAACTGGGTAGGTAAACAAGGGATCATTGTCCATAATAGATCAATGGGTGCGTTTAAACCCCAAACAGATATGGCTTGGATATTGAGCATCTCATAATTATTAATTTCTCAAAATATTTTTTGAAACATAGGTAAAAACACTAGAGCATTGACTTGAATTTGTCAACCGATTCTGACAAAAATTTGTACCGACTTATAAGCGGGTCAATGACAAATTCCTACAAAATAACCTTAAAAAATACAACCGACTTATAGGCGAGTATATACGTTATGTATGAAGTCTTTGTCCAATATAGCTTTAAAAAATACTAAGATTAAGATTGTGGACAGCTACACATACAGACAAAATGGTATTTTCGCTAGCCAAGGGTTTTCGGTCCACTCCACTCACCAAAAACCCTTGGCTAGCAAAGACGACAAAATGGCACAGTATACCCATGACCTTGGGGGTGTAACACTTTTCATTATGTACATATAATGTTAGTCAAACAACCTCTTCCTGCAGAGCTGGTCCAAACTTATCTTCCTGACAATTAAAGTGCCTCATGGCCTCCCTTTTGACAGCTGGTGTTAAAAGCCGTGAGACCCCATTTACTGTCCGTACAGGGTTGTTCCTGATTTGCGAGTTGTTACAAAGACCATATAAATCATCTGTAAGAAACACAATTCAGTCTGTGAGTTTTAAAACTTCTGTACCGGGAAGCTAATGCCATCAACAATCTGAAAAGTGAGCTGTTTCATAATCTGGATTGTCATCTATAAATACACTGTATTTCCTGTCTGATTTATGTATGATGTACCTTTTAATGAGCATTGTCTGAAATCTTCAAACAGGCGTTTTGTGAATCCAAGTGCATGTAGCATTTCATGAAGTAAAATCTGAAGAAAAGCATACTTGTTTATAATGATATCCACTTAACATATAGTGCGTGTGTACTTGCCCCTGTGGGATTTATATTAAGCAGCTTCGGCAGTGAAGCACAAGTGATGGCACTAAAATAAGAAAATCTCTAGTCATCCATCATCGAGCATAAAAGAAGTGCTACAGCATGATTATGCAAAATAGGTTATCAGCAATGATTGTGAAAATTTCAAATCCACAAAAGTGACTACACATAGGGAAAATGATCTTCTAATCACCCATCTCTATTGAACCAATCACCCATCTCTATTGAACCAATCACCCATCTCTATTGAACTAATCACCCATCTCTATTGAACTAATCACCCATCTCTATTGAACTAATCACCCATCTCTATTGAACTAATCACCCATCTCTATTGAACCAATCACCCATCTCTATTGAACTAATCACCCATCTCTATTGAACCAATCACCCATCTCTATTGAACTAATCACCCATCTCTATTGAACCAATCACCCATCTCTATTGAACCAATCACCCATCTCTATTGAACTAATCACCCATCTCTATTGAACCAATCACCCATCTCTATTGAAATTGTTAACAGCTTCTGAAACTGATTAATGATTTGTTCAAAAATGTTAATTTGTTTACTCCTCAAAGATCTCAGAATACAGTTGCAGTCATTACCATTTTGATTCTGTCCAGCGCAAAGCTTGGCATCTTCTGAGGACAGACGTTGATGTACCCTGCTACTGGGCGTCCTCTGTTGTCTTGGTAACAATAGGAAGCATGTGCCAATATGGAACCACCCTACAATTATGGATACATCCATCAGGAAATTATTGGAGCACTGTTTACAGGTAGTTACCACATGCATGACCTTGAAGTCTCTTGAATTTAACATGGAAATGCCAATCCACTAATAAATTTGATTACATTCATATTCTAGTGTCCTCATGATCATATTTAAGATTTCTAATAATACTTAACCTGTAAGCAAGAAGTGGAGCTGACTGCTTGGATATACACCAGAAAATCTGTGTCTGCCAGACCCTCTCCTTGGGGGTACCTCACATCCAGAGGCACGTCCTCTGTCTCTCCCCACACTGACAGCTCTGATAGGTGTGCATTGGGAATCTGATGAAAAACTTTTATAAATGTGCTATTGAAAAAAAAGTTCACCTGTCTAAATATTTTGGATTGTTGGCAACCATGGCCAGCCTCTCACTGCTATTTGTTGTGCCTCTTATTTACATATATGTATTTCTTAGAAAATAAACTGGCAAATTTTAAAATAACAGCAACAAGACAAAATGTATACTCCACATGAGTCAAATGAGACCCTGTCTCTGAACACTGTGTTACAAAATCTGATACCTGTGCATGATTTACCATTAAAACATTTTTGTTATGCAATCCTTTGTCTTTTTAGGCTTTTATATAGAAGAAAGTCCACTAGTGGTAAAAAGGTTACCTGTAGGTGTCCAATAAGTTGACAATTACTGTCCATTATTTTTAAGAATGGATAGTATCTGTCCATTCTTAAAAATAATGGACAGTAATTGTCAACTTATTATTCTGTGAAAAAATTCACAGAATGGACAGTTTTTGGCTTTAATATCCTTTACATAGCAAAGTCAACATTATCTGAACAAAGGTATGTATAATGCCATACCAAATGTGAATCCAGAATGTTTCATTCAGAGTGTCCAGTTCAACTGTACCACTGGTACCTGGGAAATCAGTTGTAAATGGAAGGGAAAAGGGGCAGGCCACAGCAAAAACTACAACATACAGGGGAGAGAAATGCAACTCACCATACCTGGTCCAGGAGTTGAAACTAGATTTCATCCTTGATGAACCAAATAACTTTGTTAAAAGAGCACTTGACAGTTCCAATCCCTGTCTGGTTCATTGCACTGTCTCCTTTATCATTACACGATGAACTTTTAGAACAGTTACTAGTATTTACTTTTGTTTCTGACAGTTAAATTAATACCTTTTATTTATAAGAAATTAGCAATCCAAGAAACATGATACTGGCCAAAATGCAGAACTGTGGAGTAAGACCATGCAAGTTCCGATAGACCTGGAAATTAGAAAATGAAAGTGGAGCTGGATTGGCAACACTCTTCGAAAGCTCCCGTCAAACGTCACCAGACAAGCCCTTGAATGGAACCCACAGGGCAAAAGAAAAGTAGGCAGACCCAGACAGATCTGGCGCAGAAGCGTAAACGAAGAAGTGAAGGCTGCTGGAATGACATGGGCTGAGTTAAAGAGGATCGCCCAGAACCGTGTATGTTGGAAGAATGTGGTTGCATCCCTATGTTCCCCAGGGAATCCAGAGGATTAAGTCAAGTGATACTGGCTAAGTCAAACCCAGAGGATTAAGTCAAGTGATACTGGCCAAGTCAAACCCAGAGGATTAAGTCAAGTGATACTGGCCAAGTCAAACCCAGAGAATTAAGTCAAGTGATACTGGCCAAGTCAAACCCATTGCAACATTTCTTAGATGAGAGGTTTATTGAAACATGTTTCCATGGTTACAGTATAGTTATAGTCAATGAAATTCCATTTATTGATAGTCATTTAATATAACACAATAACTTGTCAACTTTGAATTATAAAATACCATGCATGCATATTTGTTGATTAGCACTTTTTTTTTTATTACAATAGCTTATTCACTGTAATTTTATGTTTATATTCACTGTAAGTATTATGTTTAATTCACTGCAATTTTATGTTTATATTAACTGTAAAGTGTTAAGTTTATATTCACTGTAATTCTATGTTTATATTAACTGTAATTTTATGTTTATATTCACTGTAATTTTATGTTTATATTAACTGTAAAGTGTTAAGTTTATATTCACAGTAATTTAATATTTATATTCACTGTAATTCTATGTTTATATTCACTGTAATTTTATGTTTATATTCACTGTAAAGTGTAATGATTACATGTTACAAAGATACACACCTGAATCTCATCATTACAGAGCTCTCCAATGGCAGGGTACTTCCTGTCATAAAATCTACATCTACAAAAATAAATCATGAAAATCAAAAACAATAAATGGAATATTTAGAGTTGACCTAAGAGAACCCTACCTTGGGCCACACCCAAAATTAGGTATATTTGAAAAAACTCACTACACATATTTAAACATCATATCCTTCTTAGCATATGTAACCTTATTTATATGAGCATACAATTACTGTGAAACAATGAATATTAGAAAAATGCAGACCTTTTCTTGTTTTTCCCATATGTCCATTGTTTAAAGCACCCTCCTTTTCTTTTCAACACTAAATGTCCTTCAATTGGAATTACTAAAAAAGATACCAAGAGGCATATTAAGTATATCAATCATTGATTTAGACAGCACTGCTGGGCATTCCGTTCTGTACATTGCAGTTGTTACTCTGTAGTTGTCTGGTAGCTGTTAACCTATCTCGAACTCGATCTTACATGTTGTGAGATGCAGAAGATATTTGTTTACACATGTTGTAGTTACAAATGTTTATCATGATGTTCTGGTTCATCATATTGTAGGCCTTCATAACCAGATGACACATATTATAACATATTTAATTGAGTATTCAGGATAAACTTTCTCAAATAATGAATATACAACTGTGCCTAAATCACCAAAAACTACACATGTATTGTATATATACATAAGAAGGAACTTGTTTTCAATGAGACTATGAAGGTCAAAGACAGTCATCACTGATTGGAACAGTCTATACCTGACTGGGTAATGAGTGCGAATTAAGGTCAAGGACTTGAACGATTTTAAGACTAACCTGGACAAGTGCTGGAAATATGAGCATTACCACACCAGACCCATGCATGCAGTAATGTGTATAAAAAGATTTGAGCGGGAGTTACAGGCCTAACCTTTATCCTGTAGAAGAGGTACCCAACCTCCCAAATATATACACAGCTGACACGTGCCACAGGCACCTAAATATTAGTATCTCACAGGTGGTCATCTCTAAAGCTTACAGAAGGTTGAAATTGACTATTCAGAACGATTTATGAGGGTGATCGGTGGGGAAATAACATATTTTGGATAAATTATTGGTTCTGTATAACAAGAGGCCCACAGGCCTTATCGGTCACCTGAATACTAGTGAAAAAGTATCACTACTTCCATGGGCTATGAAATCTAGAAAAAAATTCCTGTTCTGAATATCTAAGCTAAATTCTAATGTTCAGCAACAGTATAAAACAAGATGTGTTCTTAAAACTTCACTGCCCTCAATAGTGCATACACTGATGAAAGGCTTTAAAGAATAGCTGTATTAACATTAAAACATCTGCAAGTATGCATTTAGATTTTATACAGTATCAGCAAACTTACACATAAATACTATATACTAATTTTGGCCCTACCCTGGGGTCAGAACCCTTATTCTGGGGATCATCAAATTTACAATGTTGGTAAAAGACTACCTGCTCTATCCATTTAGTTTCAATTTAGTATAAATAGCACTAAAGAAGATGTTATTCAAGTGTTTTACACATAAACACTATATACCAAGTTTGGCCCCGCCCTGGGGTCAGAACCCTTACCCAAGGGATCATGAAATTTACAATTTTGGTAGAGGCCTTCCAAGCTATCCACGCTTCAGGTGCCTTAGCTGCAATAATGTAGCCCTATCCAAATTTTTTTTATTCTGACGTTTTCGGGATAGGGCTACAATTCCATAGGATCTCCGTAATGGTGCAAAATAATTTTATGAATAACCGATAATAAACTCTGTGTCTTAGTCCCAAATGTTGTTTACACCAAAAGGAGTACCAACTTTGTGCTCGGGCATGTCTAATAAAGGTGTTTTTCATTAAATATAATGTACAGCATGCAAAATTCTTCGTCTGCTCCGCCATGCTTGTTATCGCGAGATCTCGCAGGTGGATCTAATGAAAAGCCTAAACATTGACAATCAGCGCGAAAATGTAGTTACTCGAGCCATTCCGACAAAGAAAGGAAAATCATATTGTTGCAGAAAGAATTTACACTCTGCTGTTCGGTTTTTAACTTGATATTGAATTCAAACCTTCTCAATACCGACGAAATAGCTTTCGCCTCCATACTTGTCCATTGATGTAAATACCACCTTATATGGCATATGCAAATGACTTGACAACCGGAAGTTGAAACTTCAGTACATCAAACATGGCGCACAGATATGAATCGAGAAATTGGAATTTATCGAAATTGTTGAAAACGGTAGAATAGAGCCTCACAAATCTAAAGTTGCAGGTTGTAAATTTATATATTGACTAAGAAACATAGAATATCATTTTATTTACGTAAAGAAAGTCAGGAAATGTTTAGAATGAGCGCAAATGTTGCGGGAGTGAATCACTCCCGCATTTGCACCATTACGGAGATCCTAAGGAGTTGTAGCCCTCTCCCTAAAAAAAAAAAAAAAAAAAAAAAAAAAAAAAAAAAAAAAAAAAAAAAAAAAAAAAAAATCAGAGAGGGCTACATTATTGCAGCTACAGGTGCCTGTGATACATACAAAACGTAATATAGGACGATAAAATAATTCACACACCTTTAAGTATGGTGGATATTCTTCTGATGACACTACCCAAAGCATCTTTTAGCTTTTTTTGGTCTTCTTCGCCGAACTCGATGGCCATGTAGTGAGTACGTATTCGGATTCCGTTCAGATTCTGCTTGCTGTATTCATTAGGTTCTAATTTTGAACAAATTATGCTCGGTATATATGTTAAAACATAAAACAAATACACAGAGCCAGCAATTTGAAAGATCTTTGCCAGGACCATTTGTATCCACTGGCATTATAATAAATACAAATGTTACTGAAGTTGAGCCTTATCTTGGTACTTTCACTTTCGAACTGTTGGTTCAGCGTTTACATACTATTTCGATTTTTATTTTTTTAACAAATGACATTTTATTATACAACTCTTGGTGTTGGAACATGGGTTAAGACATCGATAAAATAGTTTTAAGATATATCACTTCTTTATGAATCAATGGAAAGTTTTGAAGTTTGTAGTTTATCTTATAGCTTTTGTACGACTTAATCAGCAACGTCAAAATGAAAGTGAAAATAGAAAATGGAAGAGACAGCGGTAAAGTTAACGGTTAAGTTGAAAACAAGTGAAACCAAACAATTTATAAAAACATGTGACGTCAAAAATTCTACTGTAACCCTCAATAGTCTGCATGAAAACTGTGCTGCATTACAGAGTGAAGTTAATGGTTTCCTTACCACGTTGGTTGAAGAAGAAAGAAGTGTTTCGAATGTAAACAGCGACTCCAAAATGGACGGTAATTCTCCCGTTTTATTGCTCAGGAACCGGTAATTTTGTCACACAATAATAATAGCAAGGGTCTGGCATGTGTTTATTATCGGGGGATGGTATGGTATACTGGGAGGGGGGGGGGGATCCAGGATGTAAAGTTAGGAGGGGGGGGGGGGGGGGCTTATCAAGGGTCGGGGGGGGGGGGGGGGGGGGCGCCTTTTAAAAGGAGCGAAAGCCCTGCAGTCCTTTTCACAAAAAATCATCAAATTAAGATGAAAATTTTAAAACACTGTAATTCTTTTACAATTTTTTACTCATGCATTTCTGAATGAGTAAAACTAAGTGATATGTGATTTAAACTGACATTCTTACTTATGGCATAGTTGCACTCAATTGAATATCAAGCAGAGGCAAATTTTTATCTTAGTCGTATTCACTAAGATTTTTTTGTGAAAATGGCCACTGGTGTGGCCCACGGGGCGAAGTACCCGCAAGCTCCTGGATTTTATTGGGCTTGATATATGTCTCCTATGTAGTAATTTTTACTATTTTCTGTCATTTTTAATTTGGTAAAATTAATAAAATACACAAATTGTAAGGTTTTTAAAAAAAAAAATAAAGATATAAGTTCTCCCAATAAAAGTAACATTAAATGAAAAGATCTTATCATTTATTTCTCTGAGAGTGTAAAAAATGATTGAGCAGAGTAGCGGACAGTATAAGATACACCAGTCTCTTCGGAGGCATGGGTTTGAATCCCACCGCTGCCACCAATTTGTAACGTGTAGTGGTCACCCAGCCAAGTGCTGATCACGCTCGCTGTTGCTTAACTTGCATGATCGAGAAAGAGACTACCACATCACTAGAAAAGTTAGCTCGATCACTAGTGAGGCAGTATAGGTTCCCTCTTATA
>NC_079168.1:69603464-69605964 GCF_947568905.1 Ostrea edulis | reverse complement strand
ACTCCATGTGGTCTTACTGGTAACCTGCTGACCCAATTCCACACACAACTGAACGGATTTCATGCTATATCTTTCTGCACAGGTTAGTACAGAATAGCGTTATAACATCGTTTTCTAACACTAGATCTAGTTTCATCAATTTCCGATTGGTAAAGGTAACTTTTACATTTGTACTACAGGTAATGATTCATACACCTGAGGCAACAAGAAAACATTAACAGAATGACCGATTCTTCGACCTTTGAACCAGTTGTGGTAATCCATGGTGGGGCTTGGGCTATCCCGGACAAACTGTCGTCTGCTAGCGTTGACGGTGTCTGCTCTGCGGCGCGTACTGGGTACGACGTTCTTAGAAGAGGGGGGACTGCCGTGGACGCAGTAGAGGCATCGGTCCGAAGCATGGAGGACTGTCCGGCTTTCGATGCAGGTATATATACTGACGTGCATTACCAGTAAGTAGACCATGATGCCGATTATCTTACATCAAAGTAAACTGTACATCCGAGGAAGAATAGATCAGCAACAGGACGATGTGATAGAGTAGCCAAAATATTTCTTTAAAAATTCACTTATATAATTTGACCATCAAAACCAGATGATGATTGGCCGCAACATGAGGATTGCTACCCTTTTATACAATGTTGTTTTAAAACAATTCCTATGCATTGCATGCTGTTTGAAATATACTACTCAAAATTTGATAAGGATCATAGATATTTTTCTGTTTAAAAAAGTAATAACTGCATAACTGGCAATATTGTGTCCAAGTGAAATCAAAAACGTCTTCAACAAAACTGCACGTGCATTTCATGCCATGGGAAATGCGTTTCTCATCACAGTTTATGCTTTTGCTACCATTGCACGATTTTCACTCAGGCATCGGTGTCTGATTCTTTCTAAAATTTCAAACTCACTTGAGTGTTTACACTACGTTTTATCGACACAATGTCCCCTCAACGTGTAAGGCGTCGCCTGACGACAGAACAACTGAGCAGATGTATTGGAATGCTTGACGCTGGCTATTCACAACGTGACGTTGCAAATGCACTAAACGTCAGCCAGAGCGTTGTAAACAGGGCCTGAAACCGACAGCAAACTTTTGGTACAGCAGCACACCGACATGGGGGTGGTCGTCAGAGGTCGACAACCCAACGCCAAGACCAATTTGTGGCTCTTCAGGCACGACACCATCCCTTCTGGACAGCAACCAGCCTACGTAACGACCTCCTGAACGCCTCGGGGGTGAATGTGTCCACTCAGACGATACGGAATCGGCTTCACAATGCAGGTCTCAACTTGAGAAGGGTATGTGCTCGAGTCCCTCTGACTGTTCGACACCGGCGGGAGCGATTGGACTGGGCTGAAGATCATGTCACTTGGACACCGAACGATTGGGTTCAAGTTCTGTTCACTAATGAGTCCGGGTATTGTTTGGACTTTACAGACAGGAGGCACCGAGTGTGGCGACGACAACATGAACATTTCCATCATGCCAACATCAGTGAACATGACCGTTATGGTGGTGGTTCCATTATGGTCTGGGGTGGAATCAGCAGGGATGGAAGAACAGATCTTCATGTCCTGGAGAGAGGAACAATGACGGGGGTGCGGTACCGGGATGAGATCCTCGATGTTTACGTGAGACCCTACGCTGGTGCTGTTGGCCCTGAGTTCATCCTAATGGATGATAACGCCCGTCCTCATCGCGCCAGGGTGGTGGAGCAGTACCTTCAGCAGGAGACAATTGTCCGTATGGACTGGCCAGCGCGCTCGCCGGACTTGAACCCGATTGAGCATGTATGGAACATGCTGCAGGTTGCCCTTTCACGCCGTAGAGCACAACCCACGACTTTGGCAGAGCTCGGAAACGCCCTCATGGAAGAGTGGAACAACCTTCCCATTGGAAACATCCGGGTGCTTATTGACAGCATGGCTCGACGTTGTTAAGCCGTCATTGATGCAAGGAGAGGCCATACCCGGCATTGACACTTCATCGACTAAGTGTAATGATGGACTATCCCAAAAAACTGTGTAATTCTTTCTCTGGTTTGCTGTTAACTTTTTGTAATGAAATGCCTTTTGGTGTTGTTATCAGATTTCAAGCATTCCGTATTGATAAAATTTCATGCCGTTCATGAATTTTCATTCATAACCTGAGTAAACACGTTTCTGAGTCAAATTTATGTCTTTTGTTATGTTAGTGGTAAATTACACACATATAACCTAGTGATCCTTATCAAATTTTGAGTAGTATAGATACTACCTGCTGAAACTTTTCTGTTCTAGCTCAGTGTAATATAAAAGTTTATAGTTTCGATCTGTTTGAACCTCCCTTTTTAGCCTCAAAGAATAGTTTCTGCAAGTTTATCAAAGCTTTGGTAAAGGGGTTGGTAACATGACAAAAAGACGGATAGTTCTAGTGCGTACAGGTGAAAAAAACCAACAACAACAAAACACATGCACACACACAAAACTACGTAGTTCTTATTCTAACCCCCCC
>NC_079168.1:69468464-69598464 GCF_947568905.1 Ostrea edulis | reverse complement strand
TATACGCGAGGAATTTATTACTGTGTAAATTCGTGAGAAGCGTCACTCACGAATTAAAATTACTTGCTTTTATTTATAATATTGCTAAAATACATGTAAAGACTCTTGATCACCAGAGCACTCACAAATTTTATGTTCTCGTGTAAAACAAGGAATCTACAGTATTTTTGTACAATTTTGTTGGAGGAAATGGCTGTATTGTGGGAGTCGCAGTTCAGTACAAGGGAATTAATTTATAAATGACCATTAACATGCACTGAATTTTTTTATTCAGGTTTCCAAAGGTCCGGTTACTACTGCTGACAAATATTACACGTGTATTAAAAAGAAATGCGAGATGTCCTAATGGGGCATGCAGGACATACTCGGAATGGTTTTTAACACAAACCTTAATTTTGGGCATTTGACCTTGGTTCAGGTCATGAAACACTATCCAATCAAGAACCTTTGTTCCAAGAACTGTATGTGCATGTAATGTTTCTGTGTAATGTCCACGCAGACATGATGATTTCTACCTACATGTACCCCCAAAACTTGGAAGAAATAGCCACTCACGACTGTGCTTTCTTGAGTATTCGGCCAAACCACTAAGGTCTTGATGTGATCCAGTCCAATAACCGTCTCTGGCAACACAAACATCGTCAGTTCCAACCTCTGCAGACTACAAAAGAAACATAATTACAGGTTATTCATTCTTGTAGGGACTGATTAATGATTTCCCCCAAAATTTTGTTTTTCACTTTTAATGATCAAAACCTACTGTCTAATGTGTTTAAAAGACTTCGAATAAAAATTAAGGTTATACATTATCACAGAAGCTCATTTCAGAGAGTTTGTTATTTGATTTGTAAACAAAGATTGCGATATGTTATTGTTTATGAAATTTTCAAAAGAAATGGATATAGATCTAAGTTTATCATATCTTTCACATTTCAAGCACTCTTTGGTTTAATTTATCTAATGTGTCATCTAAAAGTTAAAATTTGTGACTATGCAAAATTAATATTTCACTGGTTTGTTTGTATACACAAAAAGTCTCAAGTTTTTGTTTACATAACACAGCTAAAATATTGCTTTTAGTCTTGCATTCAGGTCAAACTTTTGGTGGTCAACATTAAATGAGTTATATTTTCAATGTTTAACATAAAAAATGCAACACATTTTCTTCAAAAATCATGAACCAGTCCCTTTAATAAGTACAGGATGTGTGTGTGTTGAAGGGGGGGGGGGGGGGTGTAGTTAAAAAATGGTGAACCAGTCCCTTTAATAAGTGCAGGGTGTGTGTGTGTGTTGAAGGGGGGGGGGGGGGGGGGTGTCGTTGTGCACTGGTGGTTGTTTAACTGTACATTCATGGTAGCTTCTAATTTTGACAATGATTGTCTTTTTTTATTTTACTAATATAGAATTGCCAAAATAATGTACATCTATAGCATAGTAATCCTTCACAAGTAATCTTTTTTAACATTTGGTTAGCTAGTGTAGTGATGTGTTTATTTCATGCATATTCATCAGGTATATAGTGTTATAAATAGAGCTGTTGCAAAGGGGACAAGTACCCCTCTCCACCTATACTGCTTGTATACAACACGTCAATTTCCCACCTTTTGATCTGACTGAGAGCTTGGCCAAGCCCTTCATCGCTTTGTATGTTTCCACCATTTTCCAGACACAAAACTCTCAAATTCTTCAGATTGGACAACAAGGAATAAGTCTGTAAAACAGCCACCATGAACATCATTCTTTAAATTTAACTACTAGATAAAAGTATAAGTGTTTGTCTTTGAAGTACGTCTTTTGAAATTAAACAGCAATGGTTTCTTCAACTTACAGTTCTATGAAAATAACAAAAGTGTAAGGATTTTTAATAACATTGATATTGAGGTTAAATATCTTATAAAGGCAATGCAAAAATGGGAGTTAAAATCATTAACTGCTAGGAAGAAATAGACAAATTCTTACATAAACAACTGCAGGTAGCATGTTTTAATTTTGTAATATATGCAGTTTCTGGAGATAGTTTGAATTGAGGCACAGGAAAAGGAAATTTGAGCAGAACTCATGCTATCAATTCAATATACATGTTATCTCACAAAGTTAATCTTGAAGATGTTTGGTCAATATATTAAAAGCAAAAAGGAAATCCTCAAGATACTCAATCTTAATGCAGCTTGAATTTCCCCTGCCTGTACAATGTCAGTTTTTTTATCCCCTTTGGAAAATTACAGCATATAATGAAAATACTAGACCTTGGACGTCCATCGTATACAATCTCCCATCTCCAGACATTCTAGTTGTTCCATCTTCTTTAGGAAAGTGAATTCAGATTCCTCAACATTGGCAAGGGTAGTCAGAGACTGCAATACAAAGACGAGGCATTAAAGTCTCCATATGATCACTGAATGAATTTTCATCATTCACACATGATCGAAATCAACACTACATCTACATGTGTATTAAATATAATCAACTTTCAATCTAAATATGCTCCCAAGATGTGGGCACATTTGATAAATTTTACTCTGTATACTTGAAATTCGTTTTCACACAAATAAAATCTCTGCTCCTAGCTGGGTGTTTTCTAAAAGAAATTTGCAATTTGAAAAAGGGTTTAATAATACTGAATAAATATTACCAAATAATTTAGGTTAATTTCATGTATAATTTCACCCTATATTGCACTAGCTGTTGTCTATCCTGAATACATGTATTTCAACATGGACACCAAACATTTCTATTCTAATTTACATGTATGACTTTAAAAAGAACATTTTAGAAACTTTTATAAATGTTAAGGAAGATGTTTTTTAATGCAAAATTTATTGTCAATATTTAGACTTCCCAATAATCACAACGGATTAAAAAAAAAAAAATGACTAAGTTTGTTTAATCAGACTAGTTTACTTCACTTTTATATAACATGGAGAGATATATATAAGCATATATTTGGAACACCTAGGAAGTGCAATTAAAAAAAGGAAAAGAAAAGAACTTATATTCAATGCCACCTGGTTCGGTGATAACAGTAGACCTTAATTTTGCTCTCAAATTTTGTAAATCCCATTTATGTAAATAATAAAATACACTTTCATGTACACACAAGATTTTCGTACAACTTTCATACTTGCAAATGGACAAGCTTAATAACGCATTTCACAAGAAATCACATTTTTCACATCATGCAGAATTTCTTTTTACAGTCAACTGTTTACTGTAAACAACCCACCAGCTTTTTAAGTTGCTTAAGAGATGACAGTTCATCTAGTCCTCCACTCAGGGTAAATGATGGCAGCGCTAGTCCAGCAACTCCTCGAAGCTTTAATTCTTTCAGATTCTGCACTGAGCTAAATTTTCCAATATTCAGTTTAGTTACATGATCCCTGTGAAATAAAACACATGCTCATTAGAACTAGTTGTTGACTTCTGTTAAAATTACTACACAAAATTTAAAACATTCTAGGATTCCTGTGATTAGGCTTCACCATTGGTTTGTTGAATTTCATGAATAATGAATATATCACAATAGCTGATACGTCATTCAAATCTGTCATGTGCTGTTAGTAGAATGTGACATTGTACACTGTACAAGTGCATTCGAGATTGCCGTTCCCGTAGTTCTCGTGCTCCGTTCTTAGAGTCACGAACTGACAGAACATGTGGACACGAATGTGTTCTTTGACCACACTACCTACAGAGGTGGTGTGAGTTTTGTACCTCGAACACCTTCTCAGGTTGCGTACTTGACGTTCGGGATTGACAGGAATTTGTACTGGTGCGAAGAATGGCGACCTCGAATGCACTCTACTAGTCTACCTTAAGTAAACACAAAAAAAAAAAAAACATTCTGCAAGTATTGCATAGTCGTACATATCCACTGCCAGCCCTGTTTAAGTTATTAAACTGAATTCATTTCATAATCTATTCTATTGATCCTAATAGGCTTTCGTATACAGACGCTACCATATTCCTGAATGTGCAGTCAGGTTCAGCAGGTAAATATTTCATAATCTATTCTATTCAGTAAACACAATACCCCCCCCCCCCCCCAACAAAAACAAAAGAACCACACAAAACTAGACACAGTACACGAATTAGAGAAGTTCAGTCTACCATGGGACTGTCTAGAATTAAAGAAGTTCAGTCAACCATGGGACTGTCTAGAATTACAGAAGTTCAGTCAACCATGGGACTGTCTAGAATTAGAGAAGTTCAGTCAACCATGGGACTATGTCTTACAATTTTTGTTTGAATAAATCAACTGTGAGAGTGAAACTTAACTTATATCTACTCACTAGACAACCATATATCAAATTTCAGTTTTCTAAGTTTAAAAAAAAAACCCAGAGAGTAGAAAATTCCAGAAAACTACAATTGACACAAAGTACTGAAAATCTTAAAACCCTATTGTGGCCCTTTCATAGTCTCACTAGTTATGGTATGGATAAGAATTGTCATTATGAAGCTTTCATGCAACGTTTGGCTTTCCTGACAATGTGTTTCTTAAGAAAACACCCCAATTCACTTTTTTAAAATTTCTATCTCACTTCACATGAACAAACCGGTCACAGTAGATCAGAGCTTTCTCTTCATGAATTTGAGCCTTGCTTGTATTTACAGTAAGCTGCTTCAAACCTAAGACTCTTAACATAGGTGGAGATTGCTTTTTCACTAGATGCTCAATATTTAGACATCAGAGTCGTGGGTCTTTCAGATGAGAGGTCTCATGTTACAGCAGGCATTAGCACAATAAAGAAACTTCAACACTACAGCCCTGAGCACTGTACATAGGTCTAAATTCTTAATTTATGGCACTTAACTTAAAATTTGGTGATGTCTTCAAATGAGTGACAAATTCTTTACAGGATGTAGATCGTAAAACAAATAAACACATTATTTGAAGAGACATTAATCTCCTTTACCCAAAGATATTTTGTGCCATATTGGCCCAGTGTTTCTAGATAAGAAGATGAAAATGCTAGAAATTCATGCTAGACAGACAGATGTAGTTAAAAGCAGATTGGATGGAATGACAAAAAAAAAAACCCCACTCAACCCAACCTTCCCACCCTCCTAAAAAATATCCCCAATATTTGCCTATTTTAGAGATCACTTAAAATTGGAGAAGATGGCATGTACATGTCAAATCATCTGAATACTGTAGATTCCTAAATACACGCAAGGAATTCATTAGTTCATAATTTAACGGGAAGCACCACTCTGGAAATAAAATTCCTTTTATCTTTAAACTGCTGAAATACATGTAAAAACTCATGAACAACACTTACGGACCACTCATGATCTTGCGATTTGATGTCTACGAGTCATTTTGCAATATTAAATGGTCACATAAAATACGGAATCTACAGTATGTACATTAAAATGTAGGTTATGTAAATTAACTATATAGAAATCTATAAAAAACAAGAGGCCCAAGGGCCTAGAATCGCTCTTCTGATAAATTGTACAACCCCACCATTTCTATTCTTAGCCTCTTAGTATTCTAAATCTTTAGTTAAATCCTAAGAATTCAAAAAAAGTAGGTCAATGTGATCTACTTTTTGGTTTACACATTTTGAGAACCCAAGAAATATCAACTGACAAAGTTTGATGATTTTAAGCCAATTAGTATCTGAATATTGAAATATAGCTGTCAAATTCCAATCGTAGGTCATGGTGACCTACTTTTTGGTCAGCGAACTCCGAACATGCAAGACGCATCAACTGACAAAGTTTGATGACTGTAGGTCAAATAGTATCTGAAATATATAAATATAGCCGTCCAATTCCAAAAGTAGGTCAAGTTGACCTACTTTTTGGTCGAAACCCTTCGAACATGCAAGACCCAACAACTGACAAAGTTTGATGACTGTAGGTCAAATAGTATCTGAAATATATAAATATAGCCGTCCAATTCCAAAAGTAGCTCAAGGTGACCTACTTTTTGGTCGACACACTCCATAGACTCAAGATGCATCAACTGTCAAAGTTTGATGATTGTAGGTCAATTAGTGACTGAAATATATAAATATAACTGTCAAATGCCAAAAGTAGGTCACAGTGACCTACTTTTTGGTCGATACACCCCGAAGACTCAAGATGCATCAACTGACAAAGTTTGATGATTGTAGGTCAAATAGTGTCTGAAATATAGTAATTTAGCTGTCAAATACCAAAAGTAGGTCACGGTGACCTACTTTTTGGTCGACACAAACCGAAGACTGAAGACGCATCAACTGACAAAGTTTGATGATCCTAGGTTTTACAGTGTCCAAAATATGCATCTAAAATTGAAAATGTGAAATTTGAATATCTGCAAAATTCAAAAAGTAGGTCACTGTGACCTACTTTTTTTTTTTTTATAAATATGTTTCAAGGCCTCAAAATGCATCAACTTACAAGATTTGATGATTCTAAACCTCTCGGTATTTGAAATAACAACTTAAAAAATATCTATAAATGATAAACCATAAAATTCAGAAAGTAGGTCACGGTGACCTATTTTTCAGTTGACGCATTTCAAGGTCCCATGATCCACCAACTGACAAGTTTTGATGATCATAGGCTTCAAAGTGTCCAAGATATGCATCAAAATTAATTTTAAAATAAATACCTGCAAAATTCAAAAAGTAGGTCACCGTGACCTACTTTTGAGACAACTTGACACAAGGTCCTAAGATGCATCAACTGTCAAAATTTGATGATCCTAGTCCTTATAATGACTAAAATATCAAAGATTTAAGGAAATATAAATTTAGGTCAACTTTGAAGTGACCTTGAGACCACGACCTTTGCCCCAGGGTAATGCCTTGAACAATTTTTAATCTACAACATATCCTCATCCTTATGTGTAAGTTTGGTGATAATCTGCCCAGTGGTTCTTGAGAAGAAGATTTTTTAGCAACCACTACTTTTGTTTGTATTTTCCTGATTATCTCCCCTTGTTAAAGGGTCACATCCCTCTATTTAGTATGTATGAAAGCCCTTGAGCCAATGATACCCTGTAACAAATTTGAAAAAAATTGGCCATGGGGTTCTTGAGTTATAGCCCTTTTTCTAAAAAGTTTACGCACAACGCACAAATGGCCATAGCATTAGCTCTTTGAGCCTTTGGCTCAGAAGAGCTAAAAAATAGGTATGTTAATTAGGTTTGTAGTTTTTGCGAACATGTCTGTTTCCCTATAGCACCTTTCAATATATATGTATGTTTACCATTTCTGTTCATCATCATGATCACTGATCCACTCCGCCGTGATCACCTCAAGATGAGGCATCTTCTCACAAACATGTTGCAGAACAGAGCCGGGAACCAGGCCAAAGTGGATATCCTGAATGCAGGTTAACCTGGGTACCATCGACAAAAACTGGTGCCAAGTGTGATTGCGATTCTCAAAGTGCTCCATACCTCGTAAATTCTGCAATCACAAGCTCCACCATTAAATTTACATATAATGCAACTTTCCCTGCTGTACTTAAACATACATGATGATATTAAAGAATAATGTAAAGGCTATTCCAGTAAAAAAAAATATGGGGGGGAGGGAAGGCACTTTATTTTTAAGACAACCACCAATAAAATTAAATTTTCCTCTGCTACCACCACCCACACAAATAGATTCTCCCCTGCCACCACCACCCATACAAATAGAATTAAGAATTCAATATTGAAATCACCTGTATATTAAGATTTTCCTTTAAAGGTAGAATTCAGTTTCAACAAGAGGTACTGTGAGCAATGCTCACTAAGAATACCCCCCGCTTACCCAAATCTCCCAAAGGGTGTTGGTAATAGGTATAAACTACCTCTTTTCTGAGTGTTAAAAAAACAAATGGCATGACAAACCGAACCATATTGCTACTTCGATGTCCAGTGCGCGTGACCTTTGACCTTTTGACCCCAAAATCAATAGGGAACATCTTCATCCCATGGGTAGTCCATATGTAAGATATGGTGACTGTAGGTGGCAAGGATAGCACTTTAGAGCCCGGAAACCATATTGCTACTTCGATGTTCAGTGTGCTTGACCTTTGACCTTTTGACCTCAAAATCGATAGGGAACATCTTCATCCCATGGGTAGTCCATATGTAAGATATGGTGACTGTAGGTGGAAAGGATAACGCTTTAGAGCCCGGAAACCATATTGCTACTTCGATGTCCAGTGCACGTGACCTTTGACCTTTTGACCCCAAAATCGATAGGGAACATCTTCATCCCATGGGTAGTCCATATGTATGATATGGTGACTGTAGGTGGAAAGGATAACGCTTTAAAGCCCGGAAACTATATTGCTACTTCGATGTTCAGTGCGCTTCACCTTTGACCTTTTGACCCCAAAATCGATAGGGAACATCTTCATCCCATGGGTAGTCCATATGTATGATATGGTGACTGTAGGTGGAAAGGATAACGCTTTAAAGCCCGGAAACTATATTGCTACTTCGATGTTCAGTGCGCTTCACCTTTGACCTTTTGACCCCAAAATCGATAGGGAACATCTTCATCCCATGGGTAGTCCATATGTATGATATGGTGACTGTAGGTGGAAAGGATAACGCTTTAAAGCCCGGAAACTATATTGCTACTTCGATGTTCAGTGCGCTTCACCTTTGACCTTTTGACCCCAAAATCGATAGGGAACATCTTCATCCCATGGGTAGTCCATATATATGATATGGTGACGGTAGGTGGAAAGGATAATGTTTTAGAGTCCGGAAACCATTGCGTCTACAGACGGATGGACGGACGGACGGACAGACAGACGGACAACCCGATTCCAGTATACCCCCCACAACTTGTTGCGGGGGGTATAACAAGTTCATATTGGTCTTAATCCTATGTGCATGCAACTATTTTTTTTAGATAAGCCAGAATTTGTGGTGATTTATATGAACAAATTACCCAAATTAATTTTGACTACATTAATGTGAATAAATATATAAACGTTGATATTGTAGTTTGTGATCCATTCTCTAGCCAAACTCAAGCTGTTATGTCATCCTAAGCATGTTGATTTTAATAGCGAACCGCTCATACCAAAATTATTACACTACCGTAGTGGCCTAATGTTTAGCATTTGGTCTTCTAGCAGTGTTGTAGGTTCGAACCTTGTCCTCCTCGACATGGGCCTGTGTGTTAAAACAGGTTGCACATGTTGGTGTTTCAGACACGTGTGGCACATCACAACGTTCTGAGAAAATTCGGGCACATTTTTAATTTTTTTTTTTACATGAATGCGGATATTATCATTAGCTTGAAAGACCTGAGAATAATTGCCTAAGCCATTGGCTGATAAAAATGTGGAAACACGTTTCGGTGGGCTTATGGCTGCAACTTCTTTCTTAACTCGTACAAAATTTTCTTCTCGTTCCCTTCTGAGTTCGCTAAAAATATCCCTTAATAGATCATATCTGGATATGGCGTTACTTCTAATCATGTCACTCCAACAGAAAACATTTCGTTTTCATTTTTTCTTGTTGTCATTTCCACCCAAACTGAAACATTTACTTTGAATAGAGTTATCTGCCCATTTATCAATCTTTTTTCATACATAATGTAGGATGGCTCTGTTTTTCTTCTTCCTCTTCTTTTATAATAAAAGAAATTTTGCAACATATGATACAGACTCTGTAATGTCTTAACTTTTATCATAATTCACTAGTCCCCATATGTTTTTTTTAAGGATGTATGCTACACCAGAGAAATTTGAAGTAGATCGAAAGTGGAGGATATGTACAACAATATTTTGAAGTTGAAAATTTTCAAATTTACTTTATTTTGTCAAAAAATACATTTTTAGTAGAAGGTAATCTGAAAAAAATTTAAAACCCCTGCTGGACTCAAACCTGCGAACTACAGTTCAACAGTCAGTATTCTAACTTACTGAGCTACTCGGTTAGGTATTTAAATGGAAAAGGAAAAGTCAAATATTGCTGATATCGATTTTTTCATCCATGTTTTTAAAGGAAGTCAGCCATTATGACGATGTGGAGTACTACCTTAATCAAGAAGACAACCACCCATACAAATACATTTTTCCTACTCACCACTACCCATACAAATACATTTTCCCAAATCCAAAAAAAATATCAACTGCCTTCCCTCCCCCCATACGTTTTTTGCTGGAATAGCTCTAAACATTTTGTATTTGCTTGTCCGAGTTTTTTTTAGTTAAAAGTCATATTACATGTAGCTTAGATTTGCTATCATAAAAACATTGTCTTTAAACTGATCTTTCATTGGAGATTACTGTGACTAGAAGGTACAGCTAGAGTATATTTACCAGAGAATGAACTGCTCTGTAGAGAAGAAACTTGACAGCCTTTGTCCAATCCACCACCTTCACATTTCTAAGTTTGACTTCATGCCACTATTTAGATAAAAAACATTATATGTTATATTAACTGCTTTTGAAGTACAAAATAATTGTATATAATTAGATTCATTCAATGATGATATCAGTGTTCAATTGACCACTTGTTGCCTCATTTAACAAAGGCAAATAGGACATTTAAGGTCACATATCACACCGTGGTGTCACTAAATCATTTAAGGTCACAGATCACACCGTGGTGTCACTAAATCATTTAAGGTCACAGATCACACCGTGGTGTCACTAAATCATTTAAGGTCACAGATCACACCGTGGTGTCACTAAATCATTTAAGGTCACAGATCACACCGTGGTGTCACTAAATCATTTAAGGTCACAGATCACACCGTGGTGTTACTAAATCATTTAAAGGGACTGGTTCACGATTTTTGAACAAATTAGTTTTTATTTTTGATGTTTAATATTAAAAGTATAATTCATTTAATGTTGACAACCAAAATTTTAACCTTCTGAATGCCAGAATAAAAGCTATATTTTAGCCTTAAATATGCGTTATGTAAACAAAGACTCGATTCTTTTTATGTATACAAACAAATAAGTGACATATCAATGTTGTAATATAAAGCATCTTAATTTTGCATAGTCGCACATTTTAACTTTTAGATGAAACATTTTATCCGAAGAATGCTTGAAATGTGAAAGTTATAATCAACTTAGATCGATATCCATTTCTTTTGAAAATTTCGTAAACAATAACATACTGCAATCTTTGTTTACAAAACAAATAACGAACTCTATAAAATGAGCTTCCGTGATAATGTACAACCTTAACTTTTATGTGAAATCTTTTAAACATATTAGACAGTAGATTTTGATCATTAAAAGTGAAAATTAAAATTTTGGAGAAAATCGTGAATCAGTCCCTTTAAGGTCACAGATCACACCTTGGCATTACTAAATCATTCAAGGTCACAGATGCACTGTATTAATACTACATCGATTCCGTCCTCTTTCATTCAAGGTCACAGATGCACTGTATTAATACTACATCGATTCCATCCTCTTTCAAGGAAATAATAAGGAGTTCAGAGTAGTGAATGTTGTTACTGACTTACAAGCATTGGATTTCGTGCCAAGGCCCTCCATGTCCGACAAACCAAACTCACTCTACATAAAAAAAAAAGAAGAGAAAGTAATAAGTAAGAAAATTGATCTGTATGGTATCTTCATGAACTGATTTCTTACATTTCCTGTACTTAGCTTACCGTGCCAGATCATGCATATTGAGATACTGAAATATACACAGCATACAGTCGAACCCTCCATACAACATTTTGATGTGACAGCTCCCTGGGTTGATTCCAGACTTTGAATGTCTCGCTGAACGACTGCTCTTGGAATCTGGAGTCTCATTCTGTTCCTTCAGGCTGGCGCTACCATCACCAATATTTACACTGATCTTGGTTTTCGGGGATGAAGACTTGTCATTTGTCACTGTAACACATAGTTTTGCTGTCTCCCCAAGTTGAACAGGAAATGTTTTGGGGGGCAAGAACACTTTCAGACCATCTGCCGTTACTAACAGGCAGGACGGGGGCACGGTTATTTGCATATTGTTAATCTTCAGTGCCAATGGCTGCTTGAGATTCAGTCTTTTTGCCACTGCACTAGGTAATGTTAGTAACTGGCCATTTTTCGTTGTCTGAGTGATTTCAATGCCATTGGTGTCTGGGCTGGATTTAGGCGTGGGAGCAGCAGTGAGTTTAGGAGGGGGCTGTGAAACTGCTGATGCATTTGGATAGGAATAATTTAATGTTGTACATGAGAAAGCTGCCCTAGGCTGGGGGACTGCATTTGAAGGTGCACGAAGATGACCTAGTAGACTTGGTGCGTGTAATGGATTAAAGATTGGCAAATTTGGAATTGCTGTGAATGCTGGGGAGTTAGGGGACACCAATCTATTACTGGCCGTCATACTTATTTGTGGACTATGTCCATTGAAGGCTAAGCTTGCCTGGGACCCACTGAAAGTGTTCAGTAACACTGGCATGGCAGAAGATGACACACCAACACTTCTCTTATCCAGAACAGACTTCAGGGATCCTAAAGTTGTCGGACTTACGTCGTTCTTTCCCTTGTCCTGGGTGTATTCCTCTAAATCCATGGGTTCCTGCTTCACGGCGACGGTGGATGTGGTCACCACACTGGTGGAGGCAGTGATTGGTGGAGCTACTACTGAAGGAACACTGACAGAATTGACCACTCGAGCCGTTGGTGGAGTGACCACTGTCGCCGAGATGGACTTCCCGTTAGTGTTCAACATTGAGAATGGGTACAGCTTCATCATTTTTTGTGGCTTCTGTTGCTTTACAGAGGACGATCCGGTCACACATCTCTGTGGAAATCAATGTATGATCACATATTCAAAGTAATGGCAAAGAGAATATAAAATAAAGTAACCAATTCAACACTCAGTCATCTTTCTGACTGAATACTCGATCAGAACATTATCATCTTGATCAGTTCTAAATCTCTCTCAACACTGCATCATTGTGATCCATTATGTGAATATATATTCATAACCGATGCATTCCTCAATGAAAACTGATAATCCTAGGATTTGAATTGAGATTCTTCATATCTATGTCATAGATATTGGTTAACATACAATGCAACTTCTGTTGCAGTCTTCTGTTAAAGTCAGTAATTGGCCCACTAAATCTATTAACATGTTCAAATTCTACACTTTTGGACTTCTCTTTCTCTCTCTCTTTCTCTGCTAGTATGAAATTAACCATTGGCATTCACTTCAAATGTTACTTCCTTTAAGGATGATAGGTTTACTGTTCTGCTTGTGTATGTGTTTGTACATGTATGTATATGTATTTAGAATTGTGTGAACATGTATTTACAAAGATTTTCTAAAATGATAAAGAATTGATAAGAGTTTAGGAGTGATTTGTGCACAAGAACAGTTGCAGATTTAGTGGAACTTAAACTGTTATCTAGTCAGCTAGTTCAATGCAGTGTTTAGAGGCAACCTTGCAGACATATGGAGGCGAACATGACATTCCATTTATTCTACAATGTTGGATCTCAGCCTATCAGAAAGCTTTGTATTATTCAATCATATACATGTAACAACACTAAATACTTTTCCTATAATTACAGTGTTATTTATTATGGTTGTTTTGATTGGACAAAAACAAAGCTGAACAAAATTCAAACATAAAAAATCTGAAAATGTGATGTATTCATACACGCCTGAAAACAAATAATGCAATTTTCGGAGACTCAGCAAGGAAAATACTCAAAATTTTAATCTTTTTAAAATAGGAAACAAATTGGAATTATATGAATCAAACATATTTTTAAAAAAATTTATCAATGCAAAAAATCTACACATTTTACTCGCAAACTTAACATAAAAGTGCTTTGCACTGTTATTAAGTTTGTGAGTAAAGTGTCTAGAGTTTACACATTGATCAATTCTTCAAAAAGAATGTTTAATTCTGAAATAAATTTTCATTCAAAGAATGATAATTTCCTCTGTATGCAGTAAGAACATGTTTGTCAAATAGTAAGTGAATACTGACCAGACAAACAAAATCCTCGATGTCTTGGTCGGTGTTGACACACTCTGGATGGAACAGACACAAACAGACAATGCACTGCAATGAAGGGGGTACCATGTTCCTCCCAGGACAGTGTAAGTTACACAGCTCTTCTAAAATCTCAGGGCTACAACAATACCATTAATGTAAGTAAAGTCTCAGGGCTACAATAATATCATTAATGCAAGTAAAATCTCAGGGCTACAATATCATTAATGCAAGTAAAAGCTCAAATGTACCAACTCGTATGCATTTTACATGTATAAATCTTTTGTTTATTTGCATGTTATATCATATATACATTCCATTCACTGAAAGATCTCACCAGATATTGATGATTGATTGATTTATATTGTTTAACGTCCCTCTCCAGAATTTTTCACTCAAATGGAGACGTCACCATTGCCGGTGAAGGGCTACAAAATTGAGGCCTATGCTCGGCGCTTTCATCCTTTGAGCAGGGAGGGATCTTTATCGTGCCACACCTGTGACACAGGGCCTCAGTTTTTGTGGTCTCATCCGAAGGATCACCCCATTTAGTTGCCGCTGAAGACAAGCTAGGGGTACTGAGGACCTGTTCTAACACAGACATGAAGACTAGGGGTACTGAGGACCTGTTCTAACACAGACATGAAGACTAGGGGTACTGAGGACCTGTTCTAACACAGACATGAAGACTAGGGGTACTGAGGACCTACTCTAACACAGACATGAAGACTAGGGGTACTGAGGACCTGTTCTAACACAGACATGAAGACTAGGGGTACTGAGGACCTGTTCTAACACAGACATGAAGACTAGGGGTACTGAGGACCTGTTCTAACACAGACATGAAGACTAGGGGTACTGAGGACCTGTTCTAACACAGACATGAAGATTAGGGGTACTGAGGACCTGTTCTAACACAGACATGAAGACTAGGGGTACTGAGGACCTACTCTAACACAGACCTGAAGACTAGGGGTACTGAGGACCTGTTCTAACACAGACATGAAGACTAGGGGTACTGAGGACCTGTTCTAACACAGACACGGGACAGCTATAGGTGAAGCACCACACAATGTTACTTACATGTGTGTATGGCGTTAATGTTACTTACATGTGTGTATGGCGTTAATGTTACTTACATGTGTGTATGGCGTTAATGTTACTTACATGTGTGTATGGCGTTAATGTTACTTACATGTGTGTATGGCGTTAATGTTACTTACATGTGTGTATGGCGTTAATGTTACTTACATGTGTGTATGGCGTTAATGTTACTTACATGTGTGTATGGCGTTAATGTTACTTACATGTGTGTATGGCGTTAATGTTACTTACATGTGTGTATGGCGTTAATGTTACTTACATGTGTGTATGGCGTTAATGTTACTTACATGTGTGTATGGCGTTAATGTTACTTACATGTGTGTATGGCGTTAATGTTACTTACATGTGTGTATGGCGTTAATGTTACTTACATGTGTGTATGGCGTTAATGTTACTTACATGTGTGTATGGCGTTAATGTTACTTACATGTGTGTATGGCGTTAATTTTACTTACATGTGTGTATGGCGTTAATTTTACTTACATGTGTGTATGGCGTTAATTTTACTTACATGTGTGTATGGCGTTAATTTTACTTACGTGTGTGTATGGCGTTCAAGACTGGAGCAGTGAGACTTCATCATGTCAATACCTTCTGTGACATAGAACCTCTGTTTTTAATGTGATATATATTTCACACATTCAGAAGATTAAGTTTTAAAAGGGTGCAAGGGTGTTGCATCCCCAAAATTCTGCTCAACTGGGCACGATTCCGCTGTCATCGTTGTTTTTTTTTTTACTTGTAGTCGTACGTGTAGATACTGGAAATTTATGTTGATTTTGATGATTATTTGAATTTTTTACACACTAAGTGTTTCAAAATTGCGAATTTATAACAAGCCAGGTTTTGTTTGTTTTTTAAACAGTTTATTTATGTTTTGTTAACAAAATATCAATTCAAATAAATATGTTCCAATTACTTATGACTATCAATTATCATTCATAGTGTAAAAATATCTAACAGATGAAGTGCGGTTGATTTTTTTAAAGCGGTCGTTATGACAATAACTTGAGATGTTGAATGAGCCATGAACTTAGAGCTTGATGCAAAATAACCCCCTCGTGTATCCTATCGTATCGTGCGTGTATCCTATCGTATCGTGCGTGTATCGTGTTCTATCGTGCGTGTATCGTGTTCTATCATGCGTGTATCCTATCCTATCGTGCATGTATCCTATCCTATCGTGCGTGTATCGTGTTCTATCGTGCGTGTATCGTGTTCTATCGTGCGTGTATCGTGTTCTATCGTGCGTGTATCGTGTTCTATCGTTTATCAAGAATAACGTTGTGGGTACTGTAAACACCTTAGGCTTAACATGCTCGCTGGGATTGAAAATATTTGGTTGTGAAACAGGCACCCTAATCACTGGGCCACTGTGATAGTTGTGAAGAAATAGAGGATGTTTGCTACAGGTACCTGTACAGACTATCATCCACTCACTTTCATTTGAAAAGGACTACTACAATTAGTTTTTTAAATAGTTCAAATTGACTGACCCCCAAGTCTGTGATAAAGACAGTCTGAAACATGGTCTATAATAAAGCAAATAAACCAGTCTGGTGAGCTTGCAAACCATTCTGGTGAACTGATGAACCAGTCCAGTGAACTAATGAACCATTCCAGTGAGCTGATGAACCAGTCTGGTGTGGTGATTGCCTACCTCACAACAGGTTTAGCTGCCTTGAATGGCTTGGGTACACCCTGTGTTGTGCTTTTCCTTGCTGTGGGCTTTGATCGTTTGGGGGATGGTGCATCTGGAGAGGAAGACTCAGGTGATTCCACTTTAGGTATCCCAGCATTATCATTAGATAATTTGATGATTTTTATGGACTTGGTAGTACTGGGGGGCCTACCCCTTTTCCGTGCTATTCCAGTCCGTGGCATAAAGTTTCGGTTAATACTGCTTGGGGGCCGTCCTCTCTTTCTTTTCACAAATCCAACCTGCTCACAGAAAAATAGTATTTAGTGATATCTTTTCAAACATGAATTTGCTTATTTTCTGTAATTCATTTACTTGACTATAAAAACTTATTCAAATACCAAATTATACTGTTTCTGTGTAAAATGATATTTTCTTTCACATATCTATATTTCCAATAACATCTGGACATTGTATCATAGCAATTTCTTTAACATATGGATGGGCTGGTCAAACTTTACACTGACTGCAGTAAAACTGAGAGCATTACATGTATCTTCTGACCTGACTAATACCGAGTTGTCCCCCTTCTGATAGCACCTTTTCCTCTCCATCTCGTTCAATAACAACTTGCGGTTTTGATTCCTTGCTCAATTTTGGTGTTTTTGGTGACCCAAAACTGCCACGACCTACTGTTCCTGAGGATCGGACAACCTCAAAAGGAGGTTCTAAGATTGGTTTGCGTATAAATGAAAAGTTTTCTATCTGCAACTCTGAATCTGTCATAACCACTAAAATTAAAAAGGTAGGTGTGAATAAACAAATTTTTACACATTATTTCTAAAATCTAATTGATGTAAATTTGCAAATATTAAATCATATACTCACAGTATTTCGTAATGTCTACCATTGATCTCTGTAAAAAATGATCAGATGATTATAAACATAATAATCTTTATTTTTAAAGTCGGACATACCAACAACAATGAACATTAGCTATCTACCAACTTGCATGGATGTTGGTGCTAGGGGTCATTTTGTGGGAGGAAACTGGAGTACCTGGAGGAAACCCACGTGTCTGGGTGGGTGACCACAATACCATCTCATATACAACCTCTCCCAATCAATCATGGGGATCAAACTCAGGTTGCAGCGAGTGTGTTGACCCAGGCTACACAATCATTTTACATTTGTGAGACATTATTATACTCATCAACATTCAATTGCACTGCTTAAAAACCTCCAAATAAAATCATGAATCTCCATCAATCATACATTTTAAAACAAAATAATTCCAATGTTATTCATTACAATTGTTTTGATTGGACAAAAATAAAGCCGAACAAGAGTTTATACATCAATAAACCCAAAATCGTGACATATTCATACACGCCTGAAAACAAACAGCATAGTGTGGGGAAACTATTCAAATTTTTGCAATTGTAAATAAAGTGAATGAATTGGAATTATAAGAATCAAACATTCTTTTTGAAGAATTTATCGATGTGTAAACTCCGAACATTTTACTCACAAACTTAACATAAAAGTGCTTTGCACTTTTATTCAGTTTGTGAGTAAAATGTCCGGAGTTTACACATCAATAAATTCTTCAAAAAGAATGTTAAATCCTATAATAGTTAAAAATCTTTATATCTAAAATTTCAAAACTTCAACAGTTCGACAGTCATTAAGTGATTATTAAATACCTCCTGGTCTTCTTGGTAAACCAGAAGAAATGTGTATACAAATGCACATGTACATCACATGTGCAAGTAATTTTGTATTCACATTAGCTATTAATTACAAAAAGTGTTACAGTGAAACCTGTCTAATCTGAAATGCTATTCAAGTTTAGACAGGATGTCAGATTAGACAGGGTGTCAGATTAGACAGATTGTCAGATTACACAGGATATCAGATTAGACAGGATGTCAGATTAGACAGGATGTCAGACTAGACAGGATGTCAGACTAGACAGGATGTCAGACTAGACAGGGTGTCAGATTAGACAGGATGTCAGATTAGACAGGACACTGGATTGTACAGTGTACAGGACCTGGAGAAAAAATTTCAGAATACACTGGTGTCAGATTGATCAAGTTTAACTGTATAAGGAACTGAGGTGACAAAACTTACCAGTTTCTTTCCCTCTGGGGGGTGATAATAAACATCGGCAGGAACTGACTTCGTGGCCCCTTTGTTCGTGACAGGGGTGTATGTACTTCGAAATACAACTTCCCTTCTCCATCCTAAAAACATATCAAAATATGTATTAATTTATACAACCTCTCCTTCTCTTTACAAAATAAAATAAATACTTAACACACATTTCATAAATCTGACATTTCTGAGGATTAAAGTGTACGCTGTTATCTGATATTTATTTCTATGTACAGTTCTCACCTTCTTTGAATGGTTTCAGTAGGAGTTCTCTTTGTTCTTCAGAGACCAGACCAGCCTTTCTATTCACTGCAAACATTGCACATAACAATATTATTATCATAATATAAACAACAGACTTCTGGGCCATAAGCCTCACCTACTAGTCACATACTCCGACAATTTAAGCTGACTCCCAGTCCGGAGACTGATAATTCGACAGGATCAATGCAGGTAATTTGGCAGAATGTTGAATATGCGAAAATCGTAAATGTCCATTCCTGCATGGTTTTAATTTTTTTTTAATTCGTACATTTAAAAAATCACAAAAAGCTGACATGGCAAGAACTTGGACACACATAAACCCATTGTGATACGAAATCATGTACGTAGGTAGTTTTAGTGATGGTGTACTGTCACTGATCGTGACTGAATGTAACAAGAAATAAAGGAAAATATAAAAACACTCTGACATGAATTTTCAATGAATTTCTTTTTATCGTCGTTTGCAAGGAAGCATTTATGATTATAGAAAGTAGACAACGGTGTGGAGTGATGAATTTGGAAGTGGCTTTTTTTCAGCTCCAGTAATGTGGTATTGACTATCTGGCGTATTATAAGTGCTGATAATCATGTCTATGACAAATCTATAAATCATCGCCAATTTATTACAGAGTTTCTACGGACACCCTAGGACAAAAGTGAACAGTGCCCAAGACTATTGAATACCAATACATACAACAAAGTTAAATTCTTTTTATAATACTGGTCCATTTTGGCTACCAGAATTTCCTCTGTTGTTACAACGTCAGTAATAAACACAATTTCTTATCAAAACCGTAGTTTTGTTTGTTATGTATTGATTTATGAATAAAGTGATTTAAATGTATGATGATGTAGATATATATATACATGTGACATTGTCTGACTATTCACACATAACCTGGCAATTTTAAAGGGCATGTTTGGGTTCCTACATTTACACAGCATACTAGTAATTCATTTCCTGGTATATGTGTCTTTCATAAGAGCTTGTAAATATCATTGAAATCTGAAGGGTCAATAGTCCATTTGCCTACTTGATTAAAGGGTTAATATTAATCCCCGACATCTCAGATGCAAGTTTCTTCAACTAATCTTTTTAAGTTCAAACGAACTAAAAAAACCCAAACAAATGAAAATGATAGTTTGTGTCAAACATGTACATCATAAATGAAAGATAAATAATATATGATGCTTTTAAAGTGACAGAAAACGTACTGTATCTATGCTGTGGGGTAGAGTCTTTAATTTCAAAATCTTCCGTGAATTCTCCATCCACTTTTTTCACATGCTGACGTTTTCCCTTTCCAAAGACATCAGTTGCCTTCACGATGTCGCTCTCGTTGATTTCAATCCCCTCCTCCTCCTCCTCTTCTTCCGTCTGCATTTCAGTCTCCGCGACCTCCTCATCACCTTCCACCTTTTCATTCACAGACTCGTCCAAATCAGAACTTTTGTCCTCAGCTTGTACAGACATGTCTTTTGTATCTTTCACACATGGATCATTTTCTGAATTTTCATTGATGGCAGCGTCCTGTTCAATATTGTTAACATCTCCATCAGTCTCGTCTTTACCAGGGGCTGTTGGGGTGTCCTCTGTAAGACTGCTGATGTCATCAGCATGATCGGAGTTAGATCTTGTGTCCTCATCGCTGTCTGCTAACTTGTCCTGAATCTCTGGTACAGAGTCAAAAGAGCACACATTGTCTTCACGATGGACAGGGCTGCCTGCATTCATTACAGGATCTGTCAACGGCTTCAGTATATCTGCCATCACTTCCTTACCATGAAAAATCTCTAGGCATTTCTAGGCTGTAAAAAAACCCCACCAAAATTCATAAATAATAACAAAAACAAATTCAGCCTATCCCTTTAATTTCTTACACATTTGAGGTTTTTTTTATTACAACATCAATATGCATTCATAACATCTTCCCGATTTTTCAACACTAGTAAATATGAAACATAAATTTTTGAAAAGCATGAGGGTATGAATTGCAACACTTCACATGGCATTCTTTTTATAAAGCACTGACATGTTCCATGAAGTATGCTGGCGTGAAGTATCGCAGTTCATGCTCTCATGTATTTTCAAAAATTAAATTCATTTTGCAAATGAATACCTTTAAGCTTTTACTTCATTGACTGCATTAGCTGCAGAACTGTTGCTCTCTGAAAAAATATTGGTACAGATTCATCCCAATATTTTTTTCAGTTTTTAAAATTTTCTTCCACATATTATCATTTACTAAAACTGTATTTTTTGACAAAATAAAATAAAGTTGAAAATTTTTCAACTTCAAAAATATTGCTGTACATATCCTCTACTTTTCATCTACATCAAATTTCTCTGGTGTAGGATACCTCCTTAACTGAAGATTTCATCTGGCAATTACCAATTTCGCAATTGCAACAAAAAGAGTATAAAAGGTGTTTGACAACATTGGATAAAACACATTGTGGTGCTTCTCTGGAGTGGCGATTCGTTAACCTTGACGAGTATACACCTGTACGCTGTTGAGTGTAAATTCTTACTAAGTAACCAATTAAAAACAGATGGGTAGTATGTTCAAGTGGATAACTAGTATTATACACTAGGGGTGAAATGATGCATCGCGATGTGGACGAATAGAGATGTAGAGGTCTTGATTCGATTTATTCTGGGTCTGTTTCGGTTCGATACAGTTCTAGAATCAAAGCATACATTGTTTTTTATAACACGGTTTCTGATTGCCCAATGGAATTGAAAATTGCCCAATCAACGTACGAGTAAACTTTGCTGTACCAAAATGGACAGTCGAGTTGAAAAATGCACCCCCAATGTATAAATCTTGGGTATGGTGACAGTTAGGCTTTAGGACAAGTAATACGAGTGTTGCTTTATGTTAAACGCCTTTATATTATGTAGAATTTATTTCCAGAGAGCAATAAATACAATAAACATAAAAAAAAAAATCGAAGCATTTTAAAGAATTTGGAACATGCTATTGTATCGAATCGAAAATCATTGAATCGAGACTAAAGTATCAAAAATCGAATCGAGGAGGTATTGTATCATTTCACCCCTATTATACACTAGATATATAAACAGTACATAGTCTCCATCATATTTTGTCAACTATAGATAAAACAGTATCATCTCATGTAGAGAGCTTAGTGATAGATAAAATTATAGACATCACCAATTATACATGTGTAATTGCTTTCCACAGTTTTATCCTAATCCTGGTCATTTATATACATGCATGATTTGGATGTAAAGCCTAATGAAATCTCAGAAAAGCCGTTTCAACAAAGATTCTTAATCTACTTGTTCTAATATCCCATGCCAGGTTCAGAGAGGTAATTCAATAGAAATTACCATACCCCCCCCCCCCCCCCCCCCCCAATTTCTTCGCTGAGTAACAATAAATAATAAAATGCTCATATTATCAATCAAAGATTACTACAACAATTCGGTAATTATTTATACCTCGTAGTATTTTAAAGGTCATACGAAACGATATCTGAAGAAATTGAGTTCTGTATGGAAATTCATTAATCAAGGTTTATTAAACAATAATTCATTTCTAATTTTTTTGTTCAATGCATTATAATGTCAAAACAGCTGATCAAATGTACTCGATCACGAAAATTATTTTTGATGATTGCGGCTGATCTCCCTTACTGATGACGTCAAAAAGACCCACTGTGATGTAAACAACTAGGCCTTATAACATGATAGGCCTATAACGAAGTATTTTAAAACTGCATACCTTTGAAAAATGCCAAAGTGTGCTGCATTTAATTTTAGTACATGTGTTAGGTTGTAGAAGAGGGTGCAAATATACCTCTTCCCAAGGGATACCAGATTTAGAAGAAAAAAAATATATGAGTATACAAAATCTCCGACGCAATGGATTCAGTGTTGCCATGAATACTGCACTTCAGTACATCCGTCGGTAGCCAAACAATGTGGACACAAATAGATCAATTTCAAATCAGACGCTGTGCCAATAATTTCATATTTTCCAAAGACTGAGACAAATCAAAATATAAACTAAAGTCAACCGCTTAGTTAAAGTGAAGACACTGGTATGTACTACTAAATTACACAAAGGTTGGATATCATTGTAATCACATATTTTTAAAAACAAAAAATTCATCAATGAACGCGAACTTGGAATAAATCTACTCAAAATTATATTCTACTTTCATATCTTATCTACATTACAAACTTTATCAGTCAACAGCATTCGTATAGTTTCATGTTTATTAGGCCTATACGTGTAATATACATGTACCTACACTAGTATCCCAAAAGTGTGTAATTTTTATTTTCTTATTATCAATTGTAAAATTAAGTTGAATTAAAATTGTAAATAAACCTTTAATTGTGGTAATCATGAAGTATCATTCAGAAATTATAATTTATATTCCATATACTATATCAGTACTGATATTACTAAACATGCTTATCAAAAAAATCAATTTTTTTCTCATTAAAATAATATTTGAACAGCGGGGATGTAGTGAGAAAGTAAATACCTGCTATAGAATTATAAACGAAAGAAATTTTTTACGACTAAAAAATATAGAAGCACCCCCCCCCCCTCTCCCATTAATACAACGATTTGTGAATTTTGGACACTAGCTGAAGAACCGAGCGCAAGTACAACAGATGGCATCCATAATAAATTTACCACATTTAGGGTACTCTACACTTACAAGAATATTTTAGCGCTATTTCAATATTGTGGTTATTCGTATCCCGTGGGGATCCGGGTTAGAATAGGTCCTTGAGAAGTATCCCTATGCTTGCCGAAAGAGGCGGTTCTTCGGATGAGACCGCTAAAACTGAGGTCCCGTGTCACAGCAGGTGTGGCACGATAAAGATCCCTCCCTGCTCAATGACCATAAGCGCCGAGCATAGACCTAAATTTTGCAGCCCTTCACCGGCAGTGGTGATGTCTCCATACGAGTGAAATATTCTCGAGAAGGGCGTAAAACAATATTCAATCTCAATCAATCAATTATCTTACAAAAAGGAAAATGGGATTGTCATTTCAGATTTTAAACTATTTCATAAATGAAATGTACACAAGTTCAAATGACTAGAACTAATCTTTTTAAATAGATAGTTAAACTTCATTATCTGATGGCATGGGGTCTTGAAATCCACAGGCATCTGCATGATGTATGGACAGTACTCCCCCCCCCCCCCTTTCCATTCTGATTTTTTTTTTTGCGGCGATAATTTCTCCAAAACATGTGGATTCTCTGTCTAACCCTTCCCAATTTCGAGTTAATCTCTAAAGCTTACAAAAAGTGGGAAAGGATTACATAAATCGAAATTTGCATGGGATAGACAAGGAATCCATGCATTTTGGAGGAAAAATGATCCCCAATAAAAAAAAGTCAGAAAAGGAGGGGGTAGTAGTGGCCATACTTCAGGTGCCTGTGTAGTGTTGACTTCTTCAATATCATCCTCTGTTGAAGAACGTTATTCGCTTGCCGTGCATCATTCCTGACTGGTTTCAACTGATATTGTTGAACCACAAAATCGGACAGTTCGTCAGAAAACAAAACTTAGTCCATATCCGTTAAATGCAGTGAGATATTTCGTTGAACAAAACGGTAGGCCTACACTATTTTCATTGCGTTGTTTACATCGATGGGTCGTTGTGACGTCACAAACACACATAATCAAGAACGATAAGCGGGTAACAAATTCATTCTATGTACAAGTTTACAGCTTTATTTCTTATCAATCCAAAGACAATAATTTTTTATTAAACGCTGTTTGACCTTCATTTATAACCCATCTTTATGTTTTTAAAGTAAAATACCATTGTTAGAATTCGTTTCATATGACCTTTAAATCAGTGACATAATGATAGAACTGAATCATCATTAAAGATCATTAATTAAGGTCTGAATCAACGGGATGCGGGATAAAATACATGTTTGTATTCTGCATTATTTTGTTGTATGCATACTGTTTATGATATAACAATGATATATTCCAAATTCAAATGCATTCAAGAAATATCTTATTATGCAGTGTGTGAAACTAACTTTAAAGTCCTATAGACTTTCGGTCCATAGTCATTTTATTTCCTATAGACCACAACAAATTCCTATAGACCGAAATTTAACATGCAATATTATTATTAAAAAATAAATAATTGACACAAATTCGGTTTGGCAATTTGTTCATAGACTAATTTTATTCTTTTTCAATTTCGTGCACGTCAAGCTTTTCAATTAGAATTTCGTTTTGTTTTTCATTTTGTTCCAGCTCAGTTTCACTGTCTGATTCTTCATCTAAGTCACTTCTACTACGTTTCATTTTCTCATGATTTTCTGCGACTAGCCTTGCTGGAACTTGTTGTACTGACCGCTTTTCGTTTGATTCAAGTGCGTGCACCTTCCACATATTTTTAAAACCATTCAAAATGGACATTCCGAATTTGCACGAAAATGGCGTACATTGAAGTAAATATCAAATTGACCCCCCCCCCCCCCCTGTTAAAAATGGAATAATCTGATTCAAATGATTTGTAATTACATTGTGGAACATTTTATTACAGCTAAGGGATGAACAGAAACATCAGCGTACTACATATAAACTGGTTCTGCTACTCATATATGTTGAATAAGCAGCGGAGAACCAGTTATTTACTCAGAATTTCTGTAGACAAGTCGGTCTATAGCTATTTTGATCGTGATAGACCGACTCGATTTTCTATAGACATTGTCTATCGGTCCATGGTTAATTTCGCACACTGATTATGTAAACAATGCATAATATAATGTTCCATAACAATGATGCATTACATATTTAGGATTTATTGGGTAAACCAACACTTTGTGCATGATCATAATTGTTAATATCTGATTCCTTCGACTATCATCCCTATTTTTATATTGTGATAAGTGCTGGAGAGATATAAAAACGGGTTAAAATTCAGAGGAATCTCGGATGACATGTTTTACAGTTAGACCAGAAATGAAAATGAAACAGCCTATAGAATGGATTTCACATCACAATTTTCCTGCTTTTTCAAGTATTATTGAAATATGTGCTGGTTCTAACACGAGTTCTTAAACCTAAAACCGTAGTAGTCCACAAAGGACACGCTAACCATACTGACGCGTAAGACGCCAACACATTGCCATGTTGCCCTTAGGTAACGTGCTATGACATTTCACCTTTACAAAACTTGGGTAACTAACTATATATTGTAACAACACTGCCTCCCAAAAAATCTAATAATAATAATAATGATAAAAGTAATATACAAAAACACCCTCTGATCTAGCCGCCATCGCCAATTTGTTTTGCATCGCTGCTTACTAAATTTTCTATATGCATACAAAATCAAGATCTAAACTGAAATGTTAATTCTTGAAAACATATTTGTGACATCACAGACAAAGATACCTGTAGATTTTGTACTTCAGTTTGACTTGTTTTACCTTTTCCACGGCAAAATCTATGGTATGAAAAAAACTTTGAAATGTGCGATACAACCGGAAGTAATATATATCGTTTGGTTTATCATATCAAGTCGTACTCTGATAAATTCGTATTTCGATGATATTTGGTATTTTACATATTATTGGGTGATGCATAAATGTAGAATGTTCGTTTCCAAGATTGTTAGTAACTTTGGTCTTACGCCGTAATTGGAACCGCTTTCATGACTATTGGTTAAGAACGTTGGACGCCCCCCTTCTCATTTTTAACTGGGCTGTATGTCTATTTCAGTAGACTGTGAGTCTAAGTAGTAAGTACTGTTAGTGTTTTTGAGGCATTTTCTGACATAAAAAAAATCCTGATAGCAAAATATTTTATCAATCACATTTTTTTAATATTCTGATACAAAAAAAAAGAAAGATAAAAAAAGGAAGAAAAAAAATCCAAGACCCCCCCCCCCCAATAACAAAAATAAAAAAACATCCCCCCCCAAAAAAAAAAACAAAGCAAAAAAAAAAAAAACACAAAAAAAAAAAAAAAAACACAAAAAAAACAACCACCCCCTAAAAAAACCCAACCAAAAAAAAAAAAAAAAAAAAAAAAAAAAAAAAAAATAAAAAATAAAAATAACATCATTCAAAATATGGATCTGCTTTATTAAGATAATGTGCAATAAAAAATTTCAATTCAATAAAGAGCATTTTAAGAGAGGTCAGGAGATATATACTTTTACATGTAATACAGACAACCATTTTGGTTGAATTTTTGATTTTTAAAAAACGCTATCGTTTGATATCAGAAAACCACCTTCATTTTCTAATAGAAGGAAATGATTTTTTCTTTTATCAGAAAATGAATTTTTAATATTAATAAAATTAATAAATTATACGTTGTTAAGACCCCCCCCCCCCCCCTTATTCGATGTGCTTGTATTACACATCGCTTTCTTATTTTCTGTCATATGTACATTCGTTCCTAGTTAATTTTGAATACATGCACATGAATTAAATATTTGACAACAGTAATTTTAAGTAGGCAGTAATTGAATGTTTACGTTTTGTGAAACGGTTGATTAATCAGGACATGGACTTCACACAAGCATTCCCTACTACCACAAGGGGATGGGGGTGATCAATCAAACTTTGCACGTAAAATTAAGGAAAACTACACTGTCAAAACAAAGTGGTGCCAAGTTCTATTGTTGCTACGAGCCTGTAATAATTCTTTGTGAACTCTTATGAGGTTCACACATGTATACGGAGACCCTTACGTACACTCTACCCTAGCCTGGTACCCGAGGCCTTCCGATGTTCGAGTATCAGACTACACTCTACCCATCCTACCCACCGTTCACGTAGTATTTTTTGAGGTATTTATAGTCCCAGTTAACGGGATTTAACTGAACTGAAAAAGTCCCAGTTACTGGTCGTAAGTATGCAATAGGCATGCGCCAGATCAAGACCGCAGAAAACAATATGGCAGCGATGGATTGTAACGTGGTTGATGCGCCTCGAGAGAAATATGTACGTTAAATAAGTAAAGTAATCGATGACAAGTAAATATTTCCAGTTTTATCAAATGTCCACTTATAAACTGGATATGAATTCTCATTTTGAAACGTTTGGTAGCATATGTGATCTATATAAACCAGTTATTAATAGGTTATTGTCTTTAGGAAATTCGGATTAGAAAGTGCCGGCTACTAGTTTATTCTTTGAAAATTTATGCATTATCATAGTTGTATATGGATAAGAATACATGTAACTTGAATATATCATACCTTTGGAAATCACATGTATTTGGTAGCATATGTGATCTATTTAAACCAGTTATTACTAGGTTTTTATTTTTAGGAAATTCGGATTAGAAAGTGCCGGCTACTAGTTTATTCTTCTGTAAAAATTTATGCATTATCATAGTTGTATTTGGATAAGAATACATGTAACTTGAATAGATCATACCTTTGGAAACCAAGTATATTTAGTAAATGCATAATATAGACTAGGATTACATTTTGGGGATGAATCAGCATGTCCATGCATATGTCCCACAGGAACAATAATATGTTGACGGTGCTACCGTTTGAGCAAGCGTAACATCAAATATGAACATATTTTGTAATGCTCATGCTTTGATCAGGTTCAATTTAAATAATATCTATTTGCCAAATACTCAGTACATGCGTATGAATGAAATTAGGTAGCTGAAACAGCCCGTTTCATCATCTTAGCCTGCCTTTCATAAACTTTGCATTTCGTTAAACATTACGCCTAATGGTGCACTGAATTTTCGAGGTAGGAGGCCGCAGATCAACGGAAGTTCACATTCGTTGGCCATTTTTGACAAGGGACTTCTGGGATTGGCGTGAAAAATATTCTTGTTAAAGGTTTAGATTTAGCTCGGATAATTTCGCGCGCTTTAGTAATTAGAGCTCGGAGTACAAGCTAGTGCTTCGGTAAGACCATGGAACATTGATTGTCAAGATTGGAAATATACAGCATTTATGCTAGTCATCTCTTGTACTCAAAACACTTGATGTCACAAATAAAAAGTTTGGTATGTCAGCTTGAATGAACAGTGGATTGGTCACAGCATGCAGAAGTTCTTTCTAGTAGTCTAAATATGTAGAATACTAAGCTAAATTATTTAAAACGTTTTACGGTGTGAACGTTTCTTTCAAGATATATTATAAGCAATAATACAAAAACTTATTTTGAGAAAGCTTGTCTAAATAAAACATTTAGAAACAATCCAACCGCTACCACCATGTTGATAATGTAGTTAAATGAGCGGCTAGGCGAGGAAAGTAAAATAAGCAGTAACTTCCATGCTTTATTGGTACATTGACATCAGCAAGAACCAGTTCTTATTAGATAATATAAAAAGACAAGACAAAATAATAAATGGTACTTTCCAAACACTTTATTTATTTTATTTTTAATGAATGTAGGTTAGAAAAGAAGAAGAGAAAATCAGGAGGAGAAGAAGAGAAAAATTGAAAAGACTTTCAAATAAGGTAAATTGATGAGCCATTTATTGATTATGTTAAAAAGAAATTTATAGTTTCACTTTCAATGCCATCAATGATTACAATGCCAGTTTCTTTCTCAAGAAGTGAAATATGATTTATGCTTGAACAATATATTGATGTGATATCAACAAAGAAAGTTAATTACAAATGCTAACTGATCAAACCATAGTCCATAACAAAATGTGAAATGTACCTATGACACACATCAAAACAAGAGACAGTTATTTCATAGATGTCAAGAAAAATGTCAAAAAGAAACAGAAAAAATTTTGCTTACATTTGAACAGGTTGATAGTAACAAGATTTCTTTCAGATTTGTTTCAAATTTTGGACATGTTTTGTCAGAATTTAGTTTTAACTTTTAGATCAAGGAAATTATGGAGGAGGAACCTGACATTCCCATTATGTTTTTGTATACAATGAATGGGAAGACGGAGGGACAGGGTACTATGTTGTCTTGTTTAGTGTTTTTACTATTAACTGTTCATTATCATTGCTTAAAAATAAAGTATTAATTTTATTTCCAATTTGATATTAATTTTTTGCTCACCTGAGCTGAAGCACACAGTATTCTTTTTGTACCATGACTTCTGATGGCTGGGAAGGATGATGGTAGGGATTTTAACATCAGTTGTGTTTGGGGAAACTTTCCAAAATGTGTTCAAGAACCATAGGGGTGCAGATTGTTGAATCTGTATGCAAGTATCCTCACTTACTTTAATCAAAGATTTGTTTATAGCATGATCCAACCCTTGGTTGCATGTTGAGGTAACAGATTTCCAAGACACACTAGGGTATTTTTTGTTTAATTTATGTGCGATCAACCTCATAAACTGTAATATCAAAAAAATTTCACTCCTTGCTTTTAAGTCTTCAGGTGAGCAATGTGGCCCATGGGCCTGTTGCTTATGTTACTTTGTGTTGTATTTCAATTTTGTTAATTGTTGCATAACACACTTTTGCTTAATATGTTTCCTGTGCTTGCTTCTATGAAGTAAAATGGAATATTCTGTCATAGAGTCCTTAGCTAAATAGATTTGATATTTTATTTTTAAGTCTCACCATGGTTGCGGGACATATGTCATGATGTTGCGAAGCAAATGACCTCTGCCAGCATGGAGCACCATGCTGAAATGTTGCTATCTTCTAAAGGTATTTCTCTTTTCTATCATTTATTTACCGATATTGACCTGGAGTTTACATAAATGTTTAGCTAACCTGGCTCAAATTAACTCTTATGATCAAAGTTTTTCTGAGTTATATAAATTTTACTGCAATTAGTGAAACATTATCAAATATTTTTGAAATTTAATGTAAAGGTGGGTCCACATGATTGCACAATTCTAGTATTAGCAAGGTGATTCCATTGAGTGTTGTGGACTATGTCAAAATCTTAATCCAATGATTGGTAGTCTGTATTTTCTTTGATCTGTTTTCTTTTTTTTCTCTCTTGAAATTTGCTGTATATGAATTTGAAAAAAATTTGATTATGTTACATTTTCACACCTACAATACTTTTGAAATTTGAATATTAACTAAAGAATATCAACTCTCTCTTTCCCTCCCTCTTTATTTCTCAACCTGTAGAATTAGTAGGCTTATATGGTTATAATGATCAATAGAGTATCGAACACCAACTCCAGAAGAAGACTGGAGGGCTTTGTTGTCAGTAAATGCAGAAAGTACTCCAGAGTCAGTGCTGCGGAGATTACTGCCTCTTGTTCTGAGAGGGATATTGAAAGGTACAGTATATAGCTAGAAATTTGTTGATCAAGAAATGAAGTATTTAAAATATTGTATGTGAACAAACCTGCTTATAATATATACATGTATTATAAAACTTTGTCTTTCAATGAGCTTACTCTGAGGAAACAATATATTTGGGTTATTTTGGTCTATCCTCCTTTTTCTTTTACTCTTTTAATAATGCCTGTTACGCACACTCATCCACAGATCTAATACTAATATAAAACATGCTTACATTGAAGTGTCGGAGACAATTCAAATTTCTTTTGAATCATTAGTTATTTTCATCTATGAGGGAGATGAAAATCACTTATTGTTTTTCATATAAGCTTGCTAGCTATTACTGTTTTGACTGTTTTATATGTTTCCTTTATGAATTATTATCTCAGTCTGTTCTTACATAGCAAAATGTATTTGGAAGTGTAAGAAACCAGAGGGCTGGCCTGATGATGTGAATTTCCAGGACCCAAATAGAACCAGTAAGAATTAACGTATTAAATGTTACCAATTAATCTATCAAGATGAAGCTACATTTTTCGTTTATTATGTACCGGTAGTGATCATAATTCTGTGGATTGTATGTGCTGAAAATAAATGACATAGTCTATCGATAGTTAAACACTAATAAGATCTTGATCAGGACATAATGGTATAAATGGACTGATTTTAACCAGTGCATCTATTTTTAAATCCTTTATAATGTATTTAGTTGCAAAATACTCTAACATTTATGGTCCGATGGGTCTCTTTATTTGATTTATAGTCAATAATCACAAAATATCAGCAGAAGAATTGCGACGGGTGTTCATTTGTTTGCAGACATCACATAATATAGTAAGTAATTTTCAAAGAATAATTCTGATGAAGAAATAAAAAGATACATTTATATACATCATTTGATTTGGATAATGATTTATGTCAATCACATATATTTTTCTGAATGAAAAAAGGACATTGAGCAAGGGAATGGAGAGAATCCAGAGGATGCCTCTGTCTACTTAGAAAAGGTACTTCAGTATTTGACAAATCTTCCTTTATCTTAAGTGGATAATGCTGTGTTACTTAGACAGCAGAGGTAGTATTAAAAAATGAGTATACTTTTATCTAGACTGTAGATTAGATTAATGATGGACAACACACCTTTATAATAGCCAGCTTTCTTTTGAAACATCAACAGCAAAATAAATATCAGTAACCTCTTTCTTTTCCTTCTACTCTATTATTACTGATGGAAAATATCATAATGTTAACTCTGTTCAAAAATTTGAAAGTAATGACTTTTGCCTCTGATAGACCAAACTCATGTCTGGTAAAGATTCAAAGGTACATGTATAGGGATAAGTTGTAATCAGCAGAAGTACCCGGATAAAGAAAAAAATGCATGATATTTTCAATACACAATTTCTTCTGTATTTAAATTTTACATGTCTTTTTTCTTAAGGAGAACCTTTCAACATACACCATTGAAAGACTTCTGAACAAAGTAACATTTGAATTTCATAATTTATAGTGAATTTATGGGAATGCAATTTGTTAATATTGAATATATGATTTGATTGATTAATTATATGATAAAGTTAGATTTAAAATGAAAAGTTTGATATGCATATACGTCTTTGACCTACACTGTAGGGGAAGTTCAGTGACGTTCAGGCGAAATTGTTAAAGAGCAATGCACCTGATGTAGTTGCATCCATTGTCACAACACATTACACCACTAAAATGGTGAGGGAAGGCTTTTCATCCCCCAAAACCTTTCCATTGACTTTGGTTCAACCCAGGTATATATACCAAGTGAATTTTATATGCAGCTATTGAGTGTGCATTAATACTGGTTGTTGTATTTTGTTGTGTGCTGCACATTTATTATGTATTAAACATGTCTGTTTTAATATAGTACTATCAAAAGAGAAGGGTGGGCAACCCTGATAGGGTGCAGTACCATTGAAGAATGCGTAAATATGTATGCTCCATGCAGCCCAGCCCATCTGGATCTTCTGTGCAAGGTCCATGGGCAGATCCACATTGACCATTATGTGCAACAGGTTTTTTTTAGGAATATTAATTTTTATTTTGAAACATAAAATGTTCCATTTGAGTTTTGAATTTTTTATAAGGTAAGTCAATTTTTATCCAAATTCTGTACTTTTAAATAGTATGAGCGCATAATACGGAGTGATAGCCTGGGGGAAGTTGAGGAGATTTACAAACTCTTAGATATAAGGGGAAATTCTGACATCAATAAGAGTTTTGAAGAAGCCTTGATGGAACCTAAGGGTAAAGATTACAATGAAGTTAATGAAATGTTATTGTGTCAATTCAGTTTTAAAGTCTTTTACATAGCTTGTGTCACCATCTAGTCCTTGAAAATTCCTTCATTTCATACTGAGTTTCAGATTTCTGTTAAATTTCTGATACATAAGTAATGTATTTTTATTTTATATTTAGCATGCTTTCCTTTTGTCTTGTTTGTTTCTGCTCTTTATGCTCTGTGTGGTTCATATTAGGACACTTCAGGATGCTGTTATTAGCAGGCTGTCTCGAGTGCAACATTTCCCTGCATGTTAATGAAACTGAAATAAAATTCCCACCCTGTCCTTGCCTGCACTCTGCAAGAACTACTTTGACCATTTTCTCCATAGATGGTCATTTCAATTTGTCTGTGCCAGTTTCCACGATTGCAGGTGATTGTTTTCTTTATCAAAAGTGCCATTTCGTTTGCAAATTTTTTGTTATGCATACATGTTTGCAATGAAATAGTTCTTTTGTTTACCGTACTACAGCAGATGAAGAACCAAGTAGAACAGGGAAGGAAAAACAATATGCATATTGACTGCATACTTACTCTCTGCTTTTACTAACCTCTTTTAACATGTCTAAGTGTTATTCTAATGATATGCACTTCACTCAGATGCAGTTTGAATGATAAAAATCATATACTTATTAAAGGGTATAAAAGTGCCAGCAAACCTGTGATTGAGTTGGAGAGATACAGACTCCCAGGAATGGAGAAAAGAGTGTGAGGATCTTTCTGGGTGTTTCTATATTGTTTTGAGTTTTTTAGTTGCTTTCAAATACTTCCTTCACATTTATTTGTTGTTGTTGGTTTTTTTTTCAATTCATTTTGATGGTTATGAATTCCTATTTTTTCCTAAGTTAGATTTGGATTAACTGAAATCTCTCTCTGATTGCTTTGCTGTATCATAATATTCATGTTGATGATTCAGTAAAAACTCCATAATAAGGAATACTTTATGGAATGATTTGAAAATCCTCTGCCATAACATTGAGAACCAGTGTTATTGGATGCAACTGCAACACTAAACAGATGACATGGGTAATCTTTACATCTCTAAGATCTACAAATACAAAATGAAATGTGTGGAGTATGCATGTACATATATAAAAGATAAGATGCTAAACCATCTCATTTCACAAAACAATGAATCAGTTTTATATGATAGATAAATTACTTAATATATACATGTAGATGATTGTTTTACTTGTAGTCATAGAGTAGAAATGGGGATTGACTTATATGAAGTTGACATCCGGTCACTCAACCCTATGAGGTGGCTGACAGATGCTGTTATAGATGTTGTAGCAAGGTAATAATATGAGTCACGGATCTATTGGACATTCAAAATGATTCCCAAAGTACTTTTTGTTTCTGTCCAAAATCTAGTGAACGCTTATCTTGTATGGTTTATCAGATAGACATGAAACTTTGTACAATGCTTCATTGACATTTGTAGATGTGCATATTGTCAGAACAAGGTTATTCCATTGTTATCCTTAAATTTTAGTGGATCTATGAAAGATGAATGGTGTAAAATAGCTTGTGAACACTTCTCCTATATGGGTTATCCGATTTACTTAAAATTTTGTACAATACTTCATTATCATTTAATCATCTTGACATTGTTCTTATCCAGGGATCTGATATATTCCTATATTTTACTTTGGATCAAAGTGGAGTGTTTTATAGCTTCTTTTTTTCATGTACAAGGGTATGTTTCACTTTCCTACAGGTACTTCAGTATGTACAAGAATGATGTTGGTCATATCAATGTTGAATCTTTTCTCCATCTTTTTCTCAATGCACAAAGTGCAGTTTATAGTGTCTGTTGTCCTACTTACTGCATTGTGTCACATCCAACACGAATATATTTACTTTAGGGGTTGGAATCTGAACCATTAATCAGAAAATTATGGGGGTTGGGATGGCCCTTGGACACTTGCTCAACAGAATATTCAATGCATCTTGATATATGCATCAGGAATATATATGGTTTAGTGTACTGTATATTATATGGTAACTATATTCATTAAAAAGCAAACACTTGCATGTAATTATTACTATCTTATGATGACATATAGTTTAAATCTGTAGAACTCCTCTTATTGTATTGTTTGATTTGTAGAAGAATGAAAGAACAAATCCCCTCAAAGAATGTGTACATCTTAGAAACATTCTTTGCACAGAAATTGCTTGTCAAAGGAAAGCTGTAAGTTGTTATAAGTATTATGTAGCACATATTCTAAGAATACCCAAAATTGAAAACCATGTGCCAGAAGCCTTCTTGTCTTACATATACTTTTTTGATTACCCGTTAAGAATGGGGATTACTTTACACAAATACGTTTCCTCATGTACAAATGATATAAGAAAATATAATCTCAAACTTTGTAATTATATGAATTATATTTGAGAATGAACTCTGCAGGATAAGACAAAATATGATAATCTAGTTTGGGATTTTAATCAGGGTCTCCTGAGTCTTTTGTCAGGTAGCACTAATATTTGGGCCTATGTTTTAATGTCACATATAGCTATTAAGAAATATTATTCTCTGAATATTGAAAAGAAAATTTAATACATGCATAGTCTGATTTTATTGATAACAGCAACCGTAGACCCCTGGACATGACAGGATGTAATTACTTGGGGGTGGAAAATGTCCTTGCTGCTTTAGATGTGGATTTAGAGAAAGGAGCCATCCTCATTGTACCAATCAGTAACATGTATTACAGTTATTTCGTATTTGTAACAATTTTATACAGTAGGAGTTGTCCGTGGAAATGAAAGCATTTGAGTGAAAATATTAGAAAAATTCTTCAGCTGAATGTACAGTGTATAGTGAATCTGAAAATCAAATATGGTTATTTATGTACATGTGTGAAAAGTAAATTGATCAATCTCACAAATCCTATAAAGAATGCAAAGTCAAGAACAGGGCAAACACGTACCCCTATAATATTGATTATCATTGTATGTAGATGTATGTAGTTTCATAATAGGCAGTTATGTTAGTAAAGGTGCACATATTTTGATGAAGAAATATCTTTTTCATATGCCACTTCCCAGTCTATCCTTAATGTTATATTTAATATGTCAAACATTTATAGGGTTCATTGGTATTTGGCTGTGTTATGTGCAGAGTCACGGTCCATTTACTTTCTCTGTTCCATGAATGGACGATATGAAAATGAGGGGGCATCATTGAAAGTGTAAGTAAAATGCAAATCTTTATAGCAAAACAATGACAGTATGTGAGGGTCTTAAATTTGTATAGTTTTAAACATTTATACAGCCTTATCGCTTAAAAGTATTGGACATGGTTCTAAGAAACCTGCTATATGATTGATATTAATGGAATGTTGATAGGAAAAAATAATTTAGAAATCAGTCAAAAACGTGTGTTTGGAAGTTTTTGTTATTGGAGCGAAATCGCTCTTTCCTTGAAAATTAAAAAAATCATTTTGAAGTTCAAAACACAACACTAGTATGTAAGGCCATTTCAAATTTGATAAAACCTTGGTATGACATCGACCTTTTTTTTTCATATATATTTTCTATTGCTTGAACTATTAAGGATAATCCAATAAGCAATTGGCAACATGAAAAAATCCAGTCATCTAATAAGTTTCAATAAATTATGAAATGGATATTTCAACTCACAAAATACAGAAACTTGCAGTGCAATGTCATAACTTACATTTGTATGAAATATTTCTTGATTCTATATCCTGTTACCTTTAGTCATGATTACTTTGTAATATTACGTTTACTTGCAACATTTTACACATGTCAAAAGTACTTTCAGATACTTAAATTTTTTTTAGATGATCTTGATCTGTGTATTTTGAATGGCTCTGCATAATATGCTTACAAATTGCTTCTGCTACAATACATTTTACACTTTCTAGATATTTTGAAAAGGAACTGGAGAAGTGTGGCATTGTGGACAAAGTTGAGGTGGAGCATAAAAAAGTATGTCACATAAATATAATTTCTACATATTGATTTGTCATTTTCAGAAGTCTTAGTTTTAAAAATCTTCCTGCACAAAAATACTTATACGTAGTTATTTAGCCAGAAAGAAGTTTTATTATATACCCATCAATGTATCGTTCTTTGATACTGTGGATTTCACAGCGTGTGATCCGGTTTTCCGGATCACCACACTGTGGTTTTCTGATTCCGTATCAGTATCCTCTGAAACTGATGCCGTCACAATGACGTCACAATGCATCAACGCAACGTTATTTGTGGAAAATATTGACTGCATCACAAACGAAACTGCGTACACAAAACATAATTTCATGGTATGTCTGTGTTTTTGATAATTTGGATTACATTTAGTATCTTATAAATGTGGATTTAAAAGGCAGAAGGGGGTATATAATAAATTTATCATTACTACAGTAACTTAATCCGCAGAGTCGGATCACGTCTCCTTGACAGGCGCGGAACATCAGATCAAACTCGACGCTTCGCGTCTCGTGTGATCTGATGATCCACGCCTGTCAACTCGACGTGATCCGACTCTGCGGATCAAGTTACTGTAGTAATAATATATATAGATTGAATAAAACGTTAAATGTTATATTATGCTATCTTCAAACACCGTTGGAAGTATTAGACCCCTTAAATACATGTGGTTTAATTTTGCATAATTATCAGAGGATAATACCTCAATTTGAAAGATATTAAGAAATATTCTGAAAGATTGCAACTTATTTTCTCACTCCCTGTTGCATGTTTCACCCCCTCCCTTGTTTTAGACTTCTTAGGTGATAACAAGTATTTAAAAATGCTAATGAGTTGTACTGCCCAAAGTTGCATTAATTGAATAAGCTATTCATTTTATATTAAGGTTCCACAACAGAGGAATAGTTTTGACTGTGGGGTATTTCTCCTTTCCTATATCAGAAACATTCTTCAGGTTTGATTTTATCTATTGACTTTGATAAAATATTATTATCAATAAACACAATTAAGATGCAATTACTAATAACTGTCAATGAACTTTTGTTTAAAATTTCAGAACCAGTCAATTGCAGATGTTGAGAATACCACAATATTGATCAGGAACGAGGTGTCGAATTTGTGCTTATCAAAATAAAGTTAGAAATTATAGAAACTACCTAATGCAAGGCGAAGATAACGAACAGTGATCAATCTCATAACTCCTACAAGCAATACAAAATAGATAGTTGGGCAAACACGGACCCCTGGACACACGGATTATAAAACGTAAACTGACCCAAACCAGGTTATACTCATATAACTTGCCCCAGAATTAAAGTCATTCCTTAAATAGAGTTATCATTCATTTTACATGGTTTAACTCCTGATTGCTTAGATGTTTTTCACTATGTTCACAAAATTAGCAGTAGATCTAACAGATTAAGATCTATTACAATTACACTTATGGTATAAAATGCCAGAATTTTAAAATATAACCCAACATTGGAAACCTTATCAGTATCTTAGAATTTTTTTAACATTGGAAATGAAAACACATACATTTGTTTTTGTTTTCAGTATTATGTCTGTAGATAGGATATGTATGTAACATAACTTCATATACTAATCAATATTATACCTGTATAATACTTCTGTCTATATATGTGTTTTCAGGGGATAGTGTAAATTAGTACTATACATGTAATTGTGCTATTATGTATAAATAAAGGACATTATTGTCATTTTCTATCTGAATGCCCTGGTACAATATATGTTATCTAGTTTTGACAAGTGCATAGCAAGTATTTTTATGTGAAGAGTAAGGGGAAGCCTTAGTTCAAGCAAAATAGAATATGTTCATTTTGATTTTATGAAATCATCACTAAGTGGTAGTCTCTTTCATTTACCATATAACAATGTGTACCTGATGTTCTCATCATGCATGGACAATTTTTTTTCATGTTGAAGGTTTAATTCTATGGACTTGTGTCATTTTGTTTCAAATTTCGTAACACCATGTTTACATTCAGCTATGAAATTCTTCTGGTGGCTTGTTAAAATCCTTTTCTGAAAAACCCAGCTGTAGGTATTTCTTGAATTCTGGACAGTCCTAGTTTTATGTGTTGACTGTGAGCACATAAGAATATTACTATCTAGCATATTGTACATCACTTAAAATTACAATATTATTTTATAAAACTGATGCACATTTTGAATTGAATAATCATGATATTGTATCTTTTCTGCATCTACTTTGTTTGACCAACCTAATGTTAAACAGAATATACATGCATGTAAATATGTATTTCATGTACCATTCCATGGTTTAATGAGGTAATAAACTACATTTAAAACAAAGCATTGTGAATTGTGTTGAACCAATATGTGTGTCCTGGAAGGAAATTTAATGACATAATTTAGTTCCTTGATTTTACACTATCAGATCTGTGTAAGTGGATTTATTACTGGGAAAAAATTGTTTAAAGGAAATATAACAAGAGGCCCATTGGCCACACTGCTCATCTGAGTCGCTTAGGCCCTGCTGTGTTGTGATTTTTAAAAGGTTATTTATCTATCTTTATTCCCATGAAAATGTTTGACCCTATATGTGGTGCTCACTAAGCCCTGAATTAAAGGCCACGACATAACCGAACTTAATTCACACAACATGATATGCCTCATTACCAATATCACTAACATAAGCTTGTCGTTCTTGGGAAGGTTGAGGTCATAGATCATGGTATTATGAACGGTCTAACCGTGTATAAAATATGATAGCTCTTGGGGGAGTGGGGGGGATAATGGATAAAAGAATTTTCTTCCAACTACATTCGCCATGGATTAAATAAACTTACTAATTGGATCCACACAACTTGGGAACTTCTGCATTATGAAAAAAAAAAAAGTGGCGATTTTAGAACTATGGGTACAACGCCAAGTTGACTCTTGATAAAAACGCCCAGTTACCGGGACGATGACGGTGCAATAACTCTTGATAAAAGCGCCCAGTTACCGGGACGATGACGGTGCAATAACTCTTGATAAAAGCGCCCAGTTACCGGGACGATGACGGTGCAATAACTCTTGATAAAAGCGCCCAGTTACCGGGACGATGACGGTGTAAGAACTCTTGATAAAAACGCCCAGTTACCGGGACGATGACGATGTAAGAACTCTTGATAAAAACGCCCAGTTACCGGGACGCACGGTTCTGAAACAGAGTTAAAGAAATACCAGGTTGTGGATGAATGAATGAATTTATTTCTCTCAGTTGAAAATTATACAACATAGAGAACATATAAACAAGAACAATTAAATACAAAAATTATGCGCAAACAGAGTAGAGAAGATACTGTTTATATATACATGTATTGATTTTCAAATATCATAATGATATGGGAACTAGTAGTTGCATTTCATTTATTGACTCTAAAAGAGCAATCTGAACACATTCAAAGAAAACATAGTAAGCATTTTCAGCTTATTATGTGATGTTTGTGGTCACCCTGATCACAAAGATCACAAGTAGCATAATCTCGTAGATATTATTATGTAAGTCATAATTTAAATTACTAGCATTACTTCTCAATTGGCATTACAACATGTCTGCATTGCGTTTACCATGATTAAACAGTTTATTTGTTTTATTGTAGTACATGATTTTTAAAGCAGTTTTAAAATATGTAAGAGTATGGAGGTTTCTAATATGGACAGGTAGGTCATTCCATAGTTTAATTGTTGAAGGTACAAAACTATTGATATATGCTAAGGTCCTAACTTGAGGAAGAATACATTTAAAATTATCATAATTTCTCGATTCATATAAATCTTGAAAAGGAATGAAAGGCATCAAAAGTTCTTGGAAGATATTGGGGAGCAATTCCATATGCTATTTTGTAAAATAAAATAATCTTATGGACCTTTCTTCTGGTTGATAAGCTACCCCAGCTTAATTCATCATATAGTACTGACCTAGGAGAATTTACTCTCATTCCAGTAATTATTCTTACTGCAGAAACCTGAACATTCTCAATTGAATTGGATTCTGTTTATTACCATATTCAATAACAGAGCAAATAAAAGAAAAATGAATTTTTATCAGAGATTGTCTATTTAGGGTATATTTCGGCATACGTAAGATGTTTAGTCTATTAGATGCCTTTTCATGAATATCTAATATATGTGATCTCCAAGTGCCATCAAATCGAAATTTTCATCCTAAATGGGTGTGATTTTCTGCATTCATAACTTATGGACCATTATAACCAAATCTTACTTTAGGAAGTGATATGTGTTTCCTTATGGGCATTTAGATTGATTGTTTTGTTTTTTAATTGTGGATTAAAATCCACAACCCATTTTATAGACCATTGCTTTATTTTCTCAAGATCATTTGTTAATGAATTAGCTGTTGCTATTATGCCATCATCAACAATAACATACAAAGAAGTGTCATCCGCAAAAAGTCTTACACTATTTGATAGATCATCAGATATAATAAGAACAAAAAATGGCCCTAAAACAGTAGATGTGTGTGTGTGTGTGTGTTTTACAACATATGCATCGATGGGTATCCACCCATATATCATCATCTTCACGACAGTTCCCATGAACTACAACCACCCAAACCAGAAAAAATCAGTACAATACAGAAAAAAAATCACTTTAGTATCTATGATTGATTGGCAAAGTATGTCACAGTTTCTGCATAATATTGTGAAAATTTTCAATTAAAATGATTTCCAGAAAAATAAATCCAATTTAGCTTCCAGTGCATCATTAAAAATATATATCACGATGACAATATAAAAAAACTCTCGGTAGAAACGCCCAGTTACCGGGACGATGACGATATATAAACTCCTAGTAAAAACGCCCAGTTACCGGGACGATGACGGTGTAAGAACTAATGATAAAAACGCCCAGTTACCGGGACGATGGCATGGAATTATAGCTTCATCATTGCTTGATTTGTTCACCCAATATATATGCAAACTGGAACAATTTAATAAAATTCAAAGAACTAAACCGATATGATATAAATGAACAATTTTACATTAGGTACTAATTAATAAGGAAAAAATTCTCAATAATCAAATGGTAATTCCGAGTTTCAAATCCTTCGGTTTGTTTGTTGTTTATGGTGGGGTTGTTTTGGTTTTTTTTGGGGGGGGATGTGTGTGTTTTCTTTTCCTTTTGCATGCCCCCCCCCCCCCCCCCCCCCCCCCGTTTTTGCTTTCTGTTGTTGTTATGTTGCTGTAAGCTGTAAGACCCTAAAAATAACAACTTCTCGATTAGTAAATCTTCAAAACTGACAAAGTATACTCTCTCTCTCTCTCTCTCTCTCTCTCTCTCTCTCTCTCTCTCTGTGCTGCATTTGACATAAAAGTTTGCAGAAGACGTAAAATGCCTATTTTCTGTGAAAGTTTTTTGCATAAAGAATCAATGTGTACAGACCAGGTTAGACATTCATCTATTTGTACACCAAGAAGTTTGGCCATTTTAACAGTATCTAAAACAATATCTCCTAACTTGATACACATTGTGTTTAGTATGGAGCGCCAAATTAACATAAACTCAAATCATTGAAGACATCTTTAATTATTTGAAGATATCATTAATTCAATTACTGCTCTCTTTAATTGAAATAATGCGCGCATTAAATCAATTATAGCTCTCCTCCAATAATTAATGCACGCTTCAATCCAATTATTGCTCTCATCAATTAAATTAATGAGCACAACAATTGAATTAATGAGAGCAATAATTGATTTAATGCGCACATTAATTCAATTATTGCTCTCTTCAATTGAATTAATGAGAGCAATAGTAGATTTGATGCGCGCATTAATTCAATTATTGCTCTCTTCAATTCAATGGACGAGAGCATCAATTTTGTGGAAATATTGCTCGCAATAATTTGATGATCTCTTTAATTCAGTTGAAGATATCTTTAATTATTTACAATGCGTTTGTATAAGGAATTAGTGCGATCATCAATTCTTTTAAAGAGAGCAACAATTAAATTAAAGAGATCATTAATTCAATTGTGAATATGTTGAATGGAAAACGTCTTTGATTATATAGTTGCTAATATTAATGCGCTAATTATAACAATGATTGCATCTCTTCAATTGAATTGTAGCGCGCATTAGTTCAACTGTTGATATATCATTAACTCATTTGAAGAGATCATTAATTCAATATTAAAGCGCGCATCAATTCAGCTGACGAATTAATGCTATCATCAATTCAATTTATACGCGCAATAATTCAGAATTGAAGATACCATTAATTATTTGAAGAGATCTCCAGTTAGATTGTTGCGCGCATCAAATGAATTGATGATATCTTCAAATAATTGAAGACATCTTCAATTATTTGAGTTTATGTTAATTTGGCGCTCCATAGTTTCGTGTGTGTTTTATGCATTGATAGATTTGATGGCTAACTCTCTGTTCATCATGCAGTGGCCCAAATTGGTTGAATAAAAATTCTTTACAAATATGACACATACTTATCATTTAATTGTAATATTGGTGAGTGTGTTTTGTTGATGAATATGTTCAATTTGTTACTTGTAATTGTAATGTGTAAGGAAAATATGAAGAACCTCTTTTCCGGAATTTGTCATACATTTAAGGTTTTATTTTTAGTATGTTCTCCTCCATGTTTTTCCCGCTGGTATTTACAGCTGCTCAACTCAGCCTCAAGTTTTGCGATGATCGTGCCTCTACCGTGTAAGTTTTTGCTTTAAACCATATATATTTTGAAGTTAGTTGTTTACATAATCTATATACAGCTTCTTTTCCGTAAGTGTCCAATTTCTTCATAGAACTTTTCAGACTTGAAACGCATTGTTTACCTTGAAGACATCAGTGATCATGATAGGGTTTTGACACAATCTGAGCATAAACTGAAAGTTAAAATGGAAGTGTGAAATACAACTAACCTAATTAATATTTCGTAAGTCCGTAACACTGCAAACAGGTTTTCAAATTTTATTGTATCAACAACATGAGGACAAGAAAATACAGTAAATTGGTTAACATGTATAACACAACAAATACTGTGATATGTTAATTCACAGGGTCACATGACACAATGATATGTAGCATCTCACCTGTATTACTTTTTTTTTGGAGAGCTTCACAATTTTAAACCAATGATGAAAATTCATGCACCTAAATAATTTGTGAAGAAATCTTTACAATCTGAGGACAAACATTTGCATGAAAAAATTGAATGTTTTACCTTTATTTCATTGGAAAAGTGTTCAAATATGTAAGTGAAGTATGTATATTTTAAAACAAACGTACCTACAACTTAAATGAATACTGATCAGAATGTTTTTGTGTACTCCTAGTTGAATTATTTGAAAGAAAAAAAATAATTTCCGTTCCTCATTCCAGTTAGAAGTGAAGAGAGCAATGTAGTTGATTGGGAGATTTGGATAAAGAGGAAAAAAAATTTATGCAACCAACTTTAAAAGAAATAATCAAGATAACTAAAAATTATATCTGACAAGAAGCTCACACACAAAATAATTAAAATTAAGTATTTTGAATAATGTTAAATACTGTATAATTTAAGTAAAACTGCAGTTATTACTCATGAAGCAATATCTTGAATTCATGCTTTCCAGTGAGTGATTAGGAAAAGAGAAAAAAAAACTTGAAAACTACCCAGTGAAAAAACTTATTGATGAAGACACATTTAACAAAAAAATTAACTAAAAAAATCAACAAATTTTTGGAAATCTTTTTCACATAATCACTTGTTAGCATTCTGTTTTCTTTTATTAAGAACCCACAGGTAGAACTTGCAATGAAGATGAAAGTTGTAATTTGTCATGTAAGAAAGCATTGATTTAAGTTTTCCTAGGGAACTGTTGCATTGCTCTGCAGCCTGACTGTTTATGGTATTGAATTGCACATATTCATTTAGGTTGTACCCATCATTACACCCTCGATGGTTAAACCAATGCAGTCGATCGACTAGAAACCATGTGTCTTTGAAGAAATCAGGATGCCTGTTCAGACAGTAAGAGTGCATCCTACAAGCATTGTCGTAAATGACCATAGATGGAGCTGTAAGGATAAAGTAAATACATGTAATTTCTCAAAAATGTTTTGTTCTTTTGGGGATCTATCAGTAAGTAACTTCCTATACATAAACATATATATTATTATATTATATTATTATTATAATATACATATATATTATTTCACATTTGCTATTAATAATAGCAGTGATGAGAGAAAGATAATGGTGGATTTTAAGCATTAAACATTGAGATCTTGATGAGATAATGAATGTGGATCATTACTCAGAAAATTAAATACATTACCTTTTTTGAACCGAGTTAATATCAATGTAAATGGAACATTTGGAGATTCACTAGAATCCATCAACTCATATCCATAGCAAACTCCTGAAAATAATGATACGTTGTAATTATATTTAGAAAGTGGAAATTTGGTATGTTGAATGTTTACAGATAGATTTTAAGCTAGTAATACTATTAACTAATACTTAGGTGACAAATAAGGACTCTGAGCCTCTTGTTTTAAGATGGAAAGGAAATATTGAAATATTTAAGAACATGTGCAACATTTCTAAAATTATATAATTTTTTGTGACATTTCATACTGTCTATATTGAGAAGAAACAGGAGAAATTTTAGAGAAAGTATCAGAAATGTTGCAGATGTCCTTAAAAGACATTGCTTCTATCATTGATTATTTTAAGAAATCATGTCACTCGTATTTCCAGTTACATCAAGACATATACCATGTTCACAGAAGAGGCAGAAAACACCAGGTAGCAAACTAGGGTGTCCTTTGCTCTTTGTGCATTCGTATTTGCCCTTTTTATTAGTTGTAAAATCCATCTTGTAGGTCCCTCGAGATCTTAATGGTAGGAGTGATGGGAAAAAGCTGTCCTTGAGAAGGTGATTGTCCATCAAAGAAGTGGCAGTGGTGTTTTCAGGATAACTGTTTGCTGCTTTTTCAACTAAGGACTCTAGCAATTCCACCAAATGGTATGGGGTATGGTTGATTGAACACACCAACTTGTAAACCTGCAAAATTTGATTACCTTTACAGAATTCATTTTGTGCAATTGTTTGCAATTCCAATACTCATTTAAATAATCATTTAAAGACATGTAATGAAATTGAGGTTCTCATGAAATATACCAATGGTAACTGCATTTGCAGCTCCTCGAGTAACTCTGGCGATGACTTTGGATCTTTTATTTTCATTTTCTGTATGATCCGTTGTAGGTGGTCAGATGGATGGAACATGCCACATATTGGACTGTCCAAAGCCAAATTTTTTAGGAAGGGTCTGTATGGTGGTGGTGCTATTTCAGACCTCCCAAATGACTGCACTAAAGCCTGGAGCTCCTTGTTGTGGTATCCAAGGAGGTCAAACAGTTTTGTTACTTCTGCCTCTATCAGTGGTGGTTGCTCACCAGCATATCGCCTCAGCAGTAACCTGGTGTATGGATCACTTATCACCACTCTGTCTTTATGGGAGCTGTTCCAAAGGTAAATTAAATGCTTGATACCGTTTGTCTATCACAAAGTCTTGTGATTGCTTCTCATCCAATATAACATATCAGATAGACTTGAAACTTTATACAATGCTTCATTGCCAGTTGTAGATGTTTGTGTATTGTCGGAATGAAATCATGTGTAAGTGAATCATCATCTATTGCTATACAAAGTCACATACCTGTACGGAATGTGCAATACATTATCAGATGCCATCTGTTGTAGGTTGTTGGTCCAGGTTTTTAAATTTTTTCTGTGGGCTAATGTGGTGGCATCCATAATCAATCTATCTGGTGCTGACCCACATTGTATACATCTGAATCCCTCCTCAAAATTGATGGTGGAGCAGAGCTTCTCCAAGAAGCCATACCATGCAAATTTGAAATGTGCATATGAAAAGGTTTGCTGGAACTTCTTGTCATTTCCCCTCTCATGGTTGTCTTTCAGTGACAAGAAGTATGTGTATAGAGTTGTTCTATTTAAACGTTAAAAAAAAGTTAACATGTTAAACTTTTTCACATTTAGAAATGGATGGTAGAATTTAAAACATAAAAAAAATGTGGAAAGTATTGTTGTTATGCGTGACATATACACAATTTTCCAGTGTCCTAGTATTGTACATCAGTTTATCATTCGATATCCACTAGAGTTACAGACATTTTTATTTCTTTGTCCAAAATTCCAGGGAGTGGGTGGTGGTGGTGTTGCTTAAGGTAATTGACAAATGTGCTGAATATTATCTAAAAATACTCTCATAGTTACATGTAACTCCTACTCTTATTCATTCATGTACTATATATGGACTGTCGACATAGAAATAACCACCTGTTTCGGGTGAACAAGTCCATAAACCCAAATAGGACTTCATAAGCGATGAGAGTGTGGCTTGTATGGAATATGCAATGCTCCAGTCCATCATACCGTAGTACACCAGTACACATTACATTACTGCATTTTCTTTCACCAACTGTAATACATAACACATTATATATTGTGTTAGCACATTATATTATATTTTATATATACTCATTCGTTAAAATTTTTGCTTTGTGTAAAGCAACATGACATTGTGCTCTAATGCCGTAATGATAAATTTTTTTAACTGCTACACATGTCAGTTATGCTGATTCGTAAATTGATATCAGCTTATTCAAATCTAAAGAGTGTAGATTATACTTCTAGATTCTGGATTTTATACTGTTGATTGGCGTAAAATATACATGTATGTTCATGCACATGTATATGTAGTATAAGGTTTTAAAGTTTAGAATGTCATGCATGTAGAATGTGATTCTTGTTACGATGTTGTAGAGCTTTATTGCTTTCGAATTTTTAAACTCTGGGTAGAAGTGAGAAAATTACCATTTTAAGGAAAATGACAATTGAATTCTGTATGTACCTGTAATGTTAGTTTCACCCGAGTTTTGTTCCGTTATTATCGCATCATGAAAATAATAGGTGCATGTGACTAGATCAAAGCAGTAGTAGGTCTTGATATTACGAGCTTAAATGATTTTGTTCTCCCGATATTGTCTTAGATAATTATAGAATAAGAAAAATAAACTCTGGCAGATCGAATTTTGGTTAAAGAATGTTGTCAACTGACATGATAATCACGAAATTCTTATATCAACTTTGGACGATGAAGATTGTTTTAACAGACAGCCGAACTCGTGCATCGTTACAGATGGAAATAACCGGCCTCTTTAAGAAGTAAAAGTGTGATGAAATGTTTGAAATGTAAATGATTATGTTAGTTACTAATGTAATGATTTATTTATTTATAGTTACATAAAGTGCTTCATTATTTGTTTTAGTGCATACGGTACACAGTTTTCTATATTTATTTGTAAGGATCATATGTATGTACAATGTAAGTTTTTGTTTTACCTTGAACTACTGTTGTTCTTTTGTTGTCAACTAGTGGCATTGACTTGATGTGAGAAACATCACTTAACCACATACTCCCACAAATCTTGCAGACACTTGTATGAGGCTCCACAAGTACTCCAGATGGAATTCTTTCCAATACTGGTTTAGAATACACAGCCATCAATTCAGCTTCAAACTTAAAGGGAATACCTTTCCAAGACAAGATTTTGATCCATGAGCTGGAGGAAGAAGTTGGTTTAGGCTGCATACTAGTCAATGCTTGGTATGGTAAGTCTATCTGATATGTTTTGGCATTATCTGATAGAAATGTTGTGTGAACACATTTTGAAGATTTGCAAGTTAAACAATGCAATTTGTCTTTGTATGACACAATGCCACTGCAGTCCTCATGTGTCACACAGAGGTATTCTCCATCCCAGGACAACTCCTGAATTTTGATGTTCTCATTCTACAAAAAATATACATTATGTTGTGGTGTGTTCATATTTCATAATTTGTTGTCATCTTTAAATATATTGCTCCACTCTCATTTGACATCATAGGTTTTTAAACTTTGTGCATAATAGAAATATATATTTTAGTACTTTTGATATCCAAGCATCTTCAGGTAGTTATGTCTCCCTTCTTTCAGAGGGAGACATTGTTTTTATACTTTCTGTCCATCCGTCTGTTTGTCACAAAATCTTCTTAAAGAGACTGGTTCACGATTATTGAAAAAAATATTTTTCATTTTTGATGTTAAACATTAAAAATATAACTAATATAATGTTGACAGCCAAAATTTTGACCTTCTGAATGCAAGAATAAAAGCAATATTTTAGCCTTAAATCTGTGTTATGTAAACAAAGACGAGAGTCTTTTAATGTATACATACAAACCAATGAAATATTAATTTTGCATAGTCTCAAATTTAACTTTTACATGTCACATTTTAACCAAATAATGGCTAGAATATGAAAGATTTAATATACTTAGATCGATATGCATTTCTTTTGAAAAATTCGTAAACAACATTACGCAATCTTTGTTTACAAAACAAATAATAAATTCTCTAAAATGAGCTTCTTTGATAATGTATAACCTTAATTTTTAGGTGAAATCTTTTAAACACATTAGACAGGAGATTACAATCATTAAAAGTGAAAAACAAAATTTTGGGGAAAATCGTGAATCAGTCCCTTTAACTCTTCTCCTCCAATATGGCTTATCGGATAGACTTGAAACTTAGGATCTGATTTTAATTAGATTGAGGGGATCGAAGAGGGGTGGAGGGTGTAAAATAGCTTTTGAACACTTCTCCAATATGGATTATCTGATAGACTTGAAACTTGAAACTTTGTTCATTAAATTGTAAAATGGATTGAAAAGGTGTATGGCAATTGATCACGTATTGACTGATTAAAGTACCAGTAAAGAATATAACAAAACAAAAATTGTTCTAACAATATGAGAAAAAGAGCAAGAAAATACTGGAAAATAAAAATTGGATCCATATATTTTACCTCTGGCTGATACTGGTGAAGAGAGTAGCTGTGATCTGAAAATTGAGTATGTTCATCAATATTAGATATGTTGTGGGAATTATTTAATAATTAGGTATATTTTCAATCTGATTAAAACCAGATCCTGAGATCCGCTCTCTTAGATCGCTACACTAGGATCTGACATAACTCCATATAGGGTCACGTCCGTATGACCTTTCGTTAAGCCAATCAAATTGACCCTGTCGATTTATACCAACGATAATTTTTCTCCCATGAACCTTTGCGTCATTATTTACGTTAGAGATGCAATAAAAGTGGCTGCGCATTTGACAGACAACTGCACACCTGTCAAAACATGCGATTTAAACAACGTCTGTTATTCTCTGCAGGTTTTCTTTCATTCAAACGCTAAAAAATCCCAATGGAGTTCACTATTCAATGAAAATGGCTGCGATTGTTTGGTTTGAAAGAAAACATATTGCAGCTAGATGCGACGTCACAATGCACCGTTTGTGACCTGATATCTTAAATGGTATCAGGGTGGGGCCAAAATGGTCAGTTATTAAATGTGTGAACAATAGGCATTTTTAACGTCTTCGTGATAACTATCATTCCAATTCTTTTCATATTTGGTATGAAGCATGTTTGGAACAATAGGTATGTACAAAAGGATGTACAAATAATGGCGAATTTCAATCACAACCCAGGGTTATGACATTAGGATGAGTCCAGATTAGTCATATCTTTTGATGTTAATACACCTATTATTTAAAGCCTTTCATCATTGTATGCACTTTTGAAGGCAGTGAAGTTTTAAGAACACATTTTGTTTTATATTGTTGCAGAACATTAGAATTTAGCTTAGATACTCAGAACAGGAAATTTTTTTCTAGATTTCATAGGCCATGGAAGTAGTGATACTTTTTCATTAGTATTCAGGTGACTGATAAGGCCTGTGGGCCTCTTGTTTACTAGTACAAGTCATTTAAAATTGTATCTTACCTTCAGCATGTAAATTCTCCCTTGCATCAAATCTTTCCATAAGGAATGCTACTGCATCAATGTGGATGCATGTTGGGTAGCGTTGCAAAAAAACTGTTGAAGATCAAAGGGACTATGTGTATGTACAATGTATCAGGGATCAAATTTTATATAATCAGGGACAGATCCAGGAATTGCAGTTACAGGGGGTGCCATTTTAAGAGGCAGTGGGGTCTGGGGGCGCCTTGAGGCCGACTGCGTGCCCCCCTTAAATCTACCATTGATAATACATGTATAAAGGAATCAGCTCTCTTCTCCATTACAGCAAAGCTTGAGTTTAATTATATTGATATTGAAGCATCCATGTTGTATTTATTCAGAGGATCTTCGAGTTATGATGTATCACTATTTTTCAGGGGAAGAAAGAGGGGGAAGAGTCTTTTTCAAATATTGTAAAGAACAGTAGGACTAAACTTATTCAGGTGAGTGTTTGGGCCTCTGGTCTGGGCATTAATTTCTGCATGTGGTTGTTGACCAAGGAGTATGCATTTTTCCGCAAAACAGTATAAGTTTTTATTTCTGTTATCTTTTTGCAGGATTAAGAAACTCACCATCATATGACATATCAACGCTGCCAGACAATCCGTTTATAAAGGATGACCGAGGGATGTTGCATGAACAACTCCATGACCAACGAAAGCTACCCTGAAAGGACTTGGAACCTCTTTCAACAAAAACAAATGTGTTTACCTGGAACAAGAAATGGAAAATAGAATGCAGTCTTTTTTTGCATCATTTTCATTCATTACAATTTTATAGGAAATACATGTAATACCTGCAGTAATATATAAATTTATAATCATTTATCACTATAACACTAAAGGTCCTTAATTGGTTCCTTATCATTGTTAATGGGGGTGTGCTAATAAAATATTTATCTTATATTCTTACAAAAAAGCACATTTCCATCCATTGGGCATTTCATTAACCTGGGACAGATTTGCCATAAAAAGTGTTCAATATCCTATAACAATTTGGGCATTTTGACATGAAACCATGAAAATGACTAGGAGTAAATGTAAAAAAAAAAAAAATTAAAGTAACTTGAAATACTTACATGTAAATGATTTTAAGTTTGGTTGAATTTTGTATTTGCTTGTACATATCTTTAAATTTTGTCTGTTTCAAAGAGCTTGTGTACCTCAAGTTTTTTATCTTCTTGTGCAAATTCTCTCAATACAAATTTATTGAAATAGCTGCCAATAGGGGTAAATCCTTTGTATATCAGCAGCTGCTGCATGTAGCTTTGAAGTGGTGTTGAATAGCTCTGTGAAATAGAAAAAAAATTGATTAGAAAAGGTTTTTTGAAAAGGGAACCGTTTTGCCAGAATGTTCTGCAAACATGATAGGATTGTAACTGAATAAGATAAGGATCTTCAAATATATATTTTAAAGGAGTACGTAGCCATTTGGCAATGTACATTTGATGGTGATCTTTAAAGGTACCATTGTACATATTTGAAAGGGGCATGGACACAGTGTGCTCTAAATTTTTTACAATTTGTTTTCCCAGTTAGTTTTACTGTTTACAATGCTTAACTATATATACATGTATATTAAAGGTAAAAGTACTGCAAAAATAAGAAGAAACAGAACAAAAATTGTTTGCATAAATATGTTTGAAGCAAAATGAGATATGACAAACACTAGAAACTGTTTAATTGTGATCAGAATTAACATGTAATTTGAAAAATCAGCTTTAAAAAAATTTCTAGTATTTTAAAAGTTGTATGGTCTGAATTTCGACAATTTTTTTCTGCCTTGTAAAAACATTGTTAAATCATTGCACGTACTTATTTATGAGGCTTTACGGCATGTCATACGTTACTTCACCTGTTTTAACTAGAATTATGTGATTTTAAGTCAGTGTTTACAAACAATATTCACTCGGCCAATTTAAGTTGGTCACGTGACCAGTTCAGACTTTTAGATCATCGGTGATCTTATCTGTGTAAAGCTATGTATTTGGTTACAACAGTACCGTGCCATAAGTTTAAGACAAATGAAATATCAAATACCTCAGTAATTCATTATTTCATGCTTTTTCAGCCATTTAGACAGTTGTCTTTATTATATTTTTATACCTCATGTTGGGATTCCCAACCATTTACTTTTTAAATAATCTTTTCACTGTTTTCTTTTGCATGCAAATGTTTTCAAGCATTAAGGGAAAGTTAATAACTTTAAAATTTTATTAATCTGCTTTAAAGTAATTATGTACAAAAAGTAATTAGAAATAGCTTAGTTAAGCATTGTAAACATTAAAAATGAAAAAGTAAAATTTGAAAATTTTCAGCTCGAATTGTGTCCATGCCCGTTTACTAACCTCAAAAGAGCTAGGTACTGTTGCAATTTGTTCAAGTTGACAATCTGCTGCAGCATTGATGTGCATGGTGTTATCCCCCTCATTCTTGTTTTTGCACTCTCTCTTGGCTATAAGTGTATAGAAAGGTATGATGGGAATGTCATTTTAGCATGTAATGAATTAAATTCAAAAAATGTTTCCATCAGAAATTCTTATGGGAATACATACATTGCCGTGGAACTCCCCTGATTTTCCTTTTCAGTTTGGGTATTTTAGAAAGGTCCACTTTACTCTCATTGTTTAATATAACATCCTTTGATAAAGGACTTGCTGTAAAGAATAGATTTAATTAAAAATTTGAAAATTTTGGTACTTTAGTCCACATGTGGACTACATCATATTTTTTATGTCACCTGATTCACTCAGGTGACCTATTGCTATTGCTCTGCGTCTGGCTTCGTCCGTTAACAACTTCATCCCAGAAACTACTGGGCCAATCTTGACTAAATTTGGTATGTAGCATCTGTAGGTGAAGGAGACCGGAAATTATTGCTATTGAAACTAAATGGATATTTAGATAGAGCATGTATTCCTATACCAAAATTGTAAATTTGATGATCCCAGGTGTAGGGGTTTTGGGGCCAATTTGGTCAGTTATTAAATGTGAGCAATATATATTTTTAACTTCTTCATGATAACTATCATTCCAATTCTATTCAAATTTGGTATGAAGCATCTTTGGAACAAGGGGATATAAAATGTAAAATGGGGCCAAACTTAGTATATAGTATTTATGTATAAGTTTGCCGATACTGTATGAAAACTAAATGCATATTAAGAATAGCAGAAAAGGATGTACCAAATAAAGTGAATTTCACAACGCAGGATTTCAACTATAGGACGAGTCCAAATTAGTCATTTTTTAATGCACATATTATATTATGTAAAGCCTTTCATCAGTGTATACACTTTTGAGAGCATAGCCTTAGGGAGGAGTGATACTTTTTCACTAGTACTCGGGTGACCGATAACACCCGTGGGCCTCTTGTCATTCTTCCCAACAATCATTGTACCCGTTTTTAAAGGGGCATGGACAGGATGTTAGCAGAAAAATTTCAAATGTCATTTTTCCATTTGTATTGTTTACAATGCTTAATTGAAGTATTTCTAATTGTCAACCAAGATTTGAATATCAGTTGTTGAGTTACAAGTGAGATACAGCATTTACAAATTTTTGTATACATTGAAATTGCCCACTAGAAAATATGTTTAAAACAAAATGAGATGTGTCAAACACTAGAAACTGTTTTATAATTATATTTAGAATTGACTTGTAATTTGAAAAATTTCTATATGGTAACTCACTACACTAAAGCTTATACTCTGTATAACACCACGTTACAAGATGGCGATTTAAATGTTTTGTGAAATTATTTGTATCGATTGATGTGTTTGTCTATCATTGTAGCTCAGTAGTTAAAGCATTGGGCTGGTGAACTGCAGATCTCAAGTTCAAATCCTGCAGTCTTTTGTTCATATGTGTTGAAATAATTTTTTTGATTTTTTTTAAAATCCAAATTTGATATATTTTTTGTCTTTTTGGCATATATACTTATTGTATATCTTATAATTAAATCAATTCGTACTGATTTGAGAAACTGTTTCTGGCTGAAGTGAGCCACCTTAAACGAAATTTTTACTAGTATATTTAACCTACATGTATGTAGACAAACATGGCACGAGCCTGGTTTACTTAACAAAGAATTGTGAGCTCTGTATCTCCCATGTACCTCGAGAACTGACATTCAAATATTTGCTGACCATTAGAAATAACTTATTGCAACATTCTATACATTAAAACTGAAAAAACAAATTTTGTAATTTTTTATCTAAAATTGTGTCCATGCCCCATTAACATATGTGGGTGAAGGGAATTTATGTTTGTTGAAATGAAGGTTAATTGTTTAAAGATATGGATGATTGGGTTAATATAGAGTCTGTACATTTTTTGGTTCACCTGAGCTGAAGGTATGTTGAAGCCACAATTGGGGATCAATGCGAATATGTAAAGAAAATCTTTTTCTCAAGAATCACTGGGCTAGAATATGAAAGCAGAGTAGATTAAAATTTGTTCAGATCATGGCCCCTTGGGGGTAAGGTGGTGTAGCAATAGGGGATCAAAGTTTTACATGCCAATATAGAGGAAATCTTCTCCAGAACCACTGGGCATATGTTAATTAATGAATTTGTTGTCAGGTTTAATAATTAAGTTTGATAATTAATGAATTTTCAGTTGTTTGAAAAGTTATTCCTGAACCAAGCTGCCTGTACTGTATAATGGTAGTTTTGCTCAAGCTTGTTTATTGCTAGGGACTGCTGCTCAGGTGAACGATATTTTGTATAGGCTGTTGTGTGTGTTTGTAGAAAATAGGCTGTATTTGTTTGACTTAACTGTTATTTGGTTTAGATGATACGTGTATTTGTGTTGTATAGATATATGTATATCGTCAAGATAAATTGATTTCATATTCACCTTGGCCACTACTACATAAAAGCGATGGATTTTATATAAAATCTCTGATTAGTTCATTTAAACATTATTGTCAATATGGTTAGTAATTGAATTATTATTGTATCGAATTCATTATAAGATCCACCTTGCACTTTTATGTCCTTTTTAGGACATACATGTATGCAATTCTCTTTACAAATGATTCAGAAAACAAAAGTATTGGGATATTATGTGAATATTTGTTTTATTTGCAACCAAAGTACTTTTTTATTCTTAGACTTTCAATTATTTTAATTTTGAATGTTGGCAGGGTTTTTTAGCTTGCATAAGCCCTCAGTGAATTTTGTATGTTGTCTTCTCTTTATCCACTTTTCACATCTTCTTCAGAACCACTTTGCCAATTTCACTTTGCTCATTACAGTAAAATATTAATTACTGGCTTGTTTAAGCACTTCATATGAAGCATGATTTCACCATCGAAAGAGTGACACAAGATCCTAATTATTTTATATGAATTTTTATTTTCCCCCAGAATGATAAAAAAAGGTGTTTTGTTTGCAAATAAGATGTTCTAAAGTCCAAATTTCTAAGTGATTTGATGCTAATTGTTTGCATTTTTCATCAAGAAATTAGTTTTCTTTATAAATTCATTTAATTTGTAAACCTACATCAACAAAATGCAGTTTTCTGATTACAATGTTCTCGATGACAATTTTTTTTTAAAATTCCGATTGGGCTTGGTTCAAAATTGAAAATTTTTTCGCTTGGGGCTAGCTGTAATTGAGGCTATATATACTTTTTGGTTAACTTTATTGTTATTTAATATTTATTTGTATGTTAGATATTCAGAGGAAATTTATTGTCAATGATTTGTTGGAAAATTTATCCTTGGAAACATGACCATTGAAAATTAAATTAATTATTGAGTATGCATGTCTTTTGTTTTGACTTCTGTAGAAGATATCTTTAATTGTGATGTGAGTATGGATAATAAAAAGCTGCATTGTGTATCATGAAAAGCTGTGCACAATGCCTTGTGAAAAGCAATGTGTATCATAAAAGGCACTGTGTATCACAAAAAGATGTGCACTATTGTGAGAAGCTGCACTGTGTATCATGAAATAGCTAGTGTGTATCATATGTAAAGCTTCATTGTTTTGTGAAAAGCTGTTCACTGTATCATGTAAAGCTGCAGTGCATGTGTATCTTGAAAGCTGTGCACAATGTGTATTTCCGAAAAGCATTGCATCATGAAAAGCAGTATTTATCATGAAAAGATGTGCACAATGTGTATCGTGAAAAGCAGCAGCGTGCATCTTAATTTTTCAGCTCATTTTTAAGATTGGCCTTCTACTGGTATAATAAAAGGTATATTATCTTGTTTGTCATATTGGTATCATCATGTGATATGTGAATTCATTCAATACATTTTATCATACGGGTAGAAGGCCAATCTTTAAAGCTGGGGGGGGGGGGGGGGGGGGAGAGCGATTGTTGTCGGTTCCTTTTTATTTCCGTGCAGTATCACGGGTAGTGTCAATACTAGTGGGCCCCCTTCCAGGTATCTGGCTGGCTGGCTGGCTGCATGCATGGCAGATCTCGCCTCAGATCTCCATTCTTTCCGGTCATGAGGGTTGGCAGTTGAGAGCTTCCATACTCTTCGATCTTTCTCCGTCAGCTCTCTCCAAGATAACATTGGCCGACCAACTCTTGCATAAATCAAGAGTTGAGATAGACAGGGAATCATCAAAAGGGGGGGGGGGGGGGGGGGGGGGGGGATTAGTACCCATACTCCAGATGCCTGTGGTACACACGGGTTCATTAAAGATGAGTTACATTTTTTATATGACTGCTTCATGTAGAAAGATATAAGAAAGAAATATTACCCTTTGAACATCTACAATTCAGACTATGATATATCAAAGGAAAACCATTGTAAAGTACTAAGCAACCCTGTCAATGTAGTTCATGCTAGAAGGTTTTGTGAATTTTTACATGAATGTTTTGAATTGCGCACCAAAAGTAGAGTGCTATAACTACAGTTACGTAATATGCAATACTAAATTGCACACATAGTCTAATATCACGGTATATACTTGTATTTACAGATATGTAAATAAACTGTTAGTAATTAGTTTATTGTCATTATATAGGCCCTATTTCATATTGTGTAACATGATTGTATGCCAACATGCTTGGTGAATCAATAAATAATTGAATTGAATTAAGGGGGGGGGGGGGGGGGGGTAGTACCCATACTTAAGATGTCTGTGATACGCACGGGTTCATTTTGTCATAGGCATACCTTTATTCATTATATCGAGTAGATATCATTCCACCATATTTCAAATCGTGAAGAAAGACAACTCACATTTTTGGTGAATATAAATTTAATATAATTATTCATATGAATTATAATCACAAAATTCTCACGTAGAACACACCGTTAATGATAAGGTGGGTGTAGATAATTTATATATATAAACACAAACACAGTATAATAAACATGATAAATGACTGTTTCAATCAATAAAAGAGACATATTGTATTCCGTGCGGATGTGTCCAACCAGTTACTGGGACATATTGAGATCGGTTAAATCCCATTAACCGGGATGGTATATACCTCATTTTTTGGTGTGCGTTACGGTTGAACGCTCTTACTCGGAATGTTTCGGGCGCATACAATTTACGCAATGCAAAGTTAGCGTTCAATAAATTCTCAGGATATTGAACGCTAACATTCTCTAGATTTTCTCTAGATATTGACGTTACCGTAACGACGTAAACAAGCCAAAATGGCAGACGACGGTCCTCCGAATCTGACAGAGCTGCTATTTGATATTTACGTAAAGCTGACATGAATTAATAAATACGTACACCTTCCTCATCTTATCCGCCATATTTCTCTCAGGCAGGGCCGTAACTGCCGATGAGGCAGACGAGGCAACTGCCTCGTCTGATTTTTTGGCAAAAAAGAAAATAAAATTATATAAATGTTATATTATAGGATATATGTTTAAAATGAAGACAAGCACCTTTGTCTTTGACACCATATTACGATTCTTTACATAGTACAAATGAAACACAAACATGATAAATTGGGATTTAAAAAGTGTCATTTTCAGTCGTAAAGTCAATCGGCGGCCCCCAATCCCCTGCCTCCCCTGATTTAGAACCCTACTTACGGCCCTGTCAGGTAGCCTAATTTACTCAACCCGTATATACCCCAACTGTGATTGTCACACCTGAGTGATTTTTCTAGGTGGACTCGACCAGTGCACATCTCCGATAGCAATATATAGGGAATGCGAAACAAATAAAATCACATTTTAAAACATTATGCTTTGCTCAAAATTACAAAATATTTATTGTATACCAATGCAACATTCCGAAAGTTAAGATATTTTAGGAAGAAAAAAAAAAAAAAAAAAGCTTTTCTTGCATACTTGCAAGTATTTGCAGTTTCTTATGATATAAATGCGGATAAATCATTAACCAATTACATACTGATAGAATGGAATAAGCAAAGAGCATAAAATATATTATTTATATCAATTCTTGCGAAATACATGTCCGTGCCATATGCATTATATATAATGCACATGGCGTATTCGCCAAAAAAAAAAAAAACAAAAAAAAAAAAAAAAAAACCCGTATCAAATACGGACGTCTATTCAACAGGTATCGGAGATGTGCACTTACCGAAAATATTAGATTCTCTTTATTCTGATAAATCCACGAAACAAAATGATAAACTCCATTTGTATCTCGGTAGAACTTTACAACACGTTGTCATTCCATTATACAGACTGCAACACACTTCACTCGTGCCAAACAGGGTGTCTTCAATCAGGGGAGATGTCAGAGTCGAAATTTTTTCCTGTATTGAATGCTTGTCTGGTCGAGGTTTTGCAGTTTATAGAAATCGGGAATGTAATCATATACACTGAGCATCTGGTGGGATATATTGCGTACTCAATTCAAACTTTATCGATGATTATATACAAATTTGGATATACAAATAAGGGAATAATGGTCGAAAATATACATCTGTTTAAAAATCCGGGTATTACATTTGCAATCCATAATAAACAGTTGATTACACAAAGACACATACAAAAGGAAATGTATAAACGAAAATATAGTTTTATTGTTTCTTTGGGAACCACATAATTATTTACGGTCTCTGTATGTCCATATTCATTGATTGAACAGGAGAGAGAGAGAGAGAGAGAGAGAGAGAGAGAGAGAGAGAGAAAGAGTGTGTATGTGTGTGTCCTACTTCGATGTACAATATATCATTTCACAGAAGGAAAGAAAATTGATCACTGATATAATGGTAAGCTTACAAGCATTAAAACATTCCAGCTATTCAAAAATTTGTTATTGACAATATATTAAAAAATTACAGGAGTTGATATTTATAATTGAATTCATTACAAATTAAAAAAAATCAGTTTAAACTGTGCATATAGAAAATACTGACTTTGTATGTTAGAAGAACGGAAAAAAGTAAATTGTCAAAAAAGTGGGGAGAGCAGACCAGCCCAGCCTCCCTGCCCACCCAACCCCCCTGTGTACGTGCCTGAAACAACATATCAATTCGTGTTGAAAGAAAGGTGCATATCTGCATTTCATTAAATTCCAAAGGAGCTCGAATTTATGTGTTCCCCTATTAAAGGACATGTCCCACGTTCGTGAATTATTTAGAAACTGAAGTAACTTTTTGTATGCAAGATTCGTTCCCGAATTTAGAATCATGCTTTCAGTAAGAGCAGAAATGAATTCATTTTGAAGTACATCTAGTTTCAATGCAAATGTGGGGTTCCTTCTTTTAATTTCATCAGACTCATTAGAACCCCCTCCCCCAAACTATGCAGCTTTGTTTTCATTGATATCTAAATCGGCATATGAATCCGGATATAAATTATATAGTGTTTTTTCGTGATCATATAGATATCGATACTAGAAAATGTTTATACTCTTGCCTTTTGCATATCCTACTAATGCATTACAGTAGATTGACACTGTATCATATCAAATAAAACCTCAACACGAATTTTACTGATTTATGAATACTAACATCTTTTAAAATTATCGAATACATTTGAATTTGAAATTTAGACGTACAGCGGTATGTCTATTTTCAGAATATATCCATTGCGCCAGATCTACGAAATGAAAATAATCCTTATGGCATGTTACAGAAACGTTAAAACACACATATGCTATAGTCCTGCATTGCATGCATGCGATTTTTTTAATACATGTATTTATGTATTCGTGAATGAAGTTCCTACGCTTAAAACTATCTTGGCCTTTATGCATTTTGTTTTGTGATTTTGGTTTACCATTCCTTACACTATGTAAATGAAGGAAAACTTGGTAAAAGGTGCAATTCTACACATACAATTAGTATGCATGCATGTGTTGAAAAGCAAAATGTACATGTAATAACCAGACATGTATCGTCATTTTTCATGGTGGGGGGGGGGGGGGGGGGGGTACAACAGGAAGAAAAAAATGGAAAATTGGATTCTTAAAAATTTCTTGCCATTCAAAATAATAATTAAAAAAGATGAATGAAAACAGCAATAAAATAAAACAAAAAACCCAAACAAACCAAGATGTTTTATCCGATGTTCAAAGTCCTAATGTGGGGGTGAAGGGTTAAAAGAGTCTTTTACTTTGACTGCCTCAATAATTTCCCCCTACACTTCATTTTCTTCCATCGTTGGGGGTAGGATGGGGTGGTTAGAGTCCTCTACTATGAGTGCCTCATAATATCTTCATTTTTTAATTGGTGGTGGTGTGTGTCTTTTACTATTATATCAGAACTTTCAAGCTGGGGTCAAGTTTGGGAGGGGGGTGTCACCTAATATATTTTTCACTTGCATTACAAAATAACGGCCTCTCACTTCTGTCGGCGCGGGTTCGAAACCCGCTCGCGCCGGTAAGTGAGAAAGTTTCCCAGTTTACTTTCGGAAGGTCGGTGGTCTCTTCCCAAGTACATTGTATCTGGTTTCTCTCTTCCACCAACAAAAACTGGGCGCCACCAGATAACTGAAAAATTGGTTGAGTGTGGCGGAAAACATAAAAAAACAACAAACAAAATAACAAAAAATTGGATATTGTTATCAAAGGTGGGGGACAGACACTCTTGTCCCCTCCCCTTGATTCTATGTACCTTTGTACTTGACCTTTGTATTTGGGAGAGCTAGGGCCTACATAGGCTATGCCTGTTGCTCAATCCTGTTGAGTTTCTCAATAAAATATGTTTAAATAAAAAAAAATTCTATGTGCTTGATAACTACGCATATGATAAACTCAATTATTACATTTTGCATTACTACAATTTGCGTCGAGTTCAACGCAGAATGTAATAAAGCAAAATGGCATAGATATATAAGATCTATTGAGCGTCGAATTAGCATAAAATGAAGTAATTGAAAATAACATTATTTAAAGATATGTTTAATTTTTAATTATTGCGTGCTTTAAATGAATCAAATAAATCTGTATTATCAATTAATGAGAGCAATATTGAGTTACTGTTCTCTTCTATCGAATTAAAGATATCATTTGTCTTAATAAGAGCGCGATTATTACAAGATCATCGTTTGAATCCCCCTTCTTTCTCTCTCTCTTCCCATACACTCGCACAGTGTTGTATGTGCAAGTTATCTATGCACAAACAATTTATGTACATAAATGTTTTCCTGATTTATAAATCTGCAATACTCTGACAAGTAAATTATACTGTATAAGGATTCATGCACAATACAGGGTAAATATTATACTCTGATACTTCCCCTGGTTGAAGATAGCTGATCGGCACGGGCTAAATGTGTCGCAGTCTGTACAATGGACAATGTTGTTTACTGTTGGAATACAAATGGTGTGTATCGTTTTGTTTCATGGATTATGCTAATAAAGGGAGTTTTACTACTACTTTGAGTATTTTCGACAAGTGTACACGTACATCTTCGGTCCTTTACTGATATCACGAGTAGACCCAGGTAAATAGTCATCCGCATTCGATGCTTTTTCATGGCGAGCATACATGACCATGTCTTCTTTATACGTACAGTAGCATTTATGTACATTGTATTTGCATTTTGCTTGAAGTAAGTGTGAATGGTATAGATTTTATACCCTTTGCTTATTCCATTTCATCAATAGATCTAGATAACAGATGAAATATTTCTCCGCGTTTTTGTATAGTTTTGACATATTTATTGCAAATGTACGCACATTCACGTAAAGAAAAGGCATTCTATATTTATTTATCCAAAGCTTTTAGAATGATTTACTATTGTACGATATGTTTATTGTAATTTTGAGCGGTTTTTCAAAACGTGATTTCATTTCTTCTTGATGTCCTATAAATTAGTGTCGGAGATGTACGTGTTACCTGTCGAAGCTACCCGTACAGGTAAATCGAAGACACTGATGTGAAGTGAAGCGTAGCAAAAACTCGCCCCCTTATATACCATGCGAACCCTGATACATATAACAATAGAATATCCAACTAATATGGCGGATTAGCAAAGAAATATGGCGGACATATAGAATTATACTATATTTATTAATTCATGTCAGCTTTAAGCAAAATGTTTTACTGAACATAAATTATGTCCCCATTTACAAAATCAGTTTGCCTCATGCATTAATGACGGGTTAGATATTGAACAGTTAAGAAATGCTATAGGGTTATTGAACTTATATTGGTGAATATTGGCATGAGTTGGCTGTAAAAATGTACGAGCTTGCGAGTGTATTTTGACAGCCAACGAGTGCCAATATTCAGCTATATAAGTTCAATAACCCTTTTATTATATAGCTAAAGTATTTAGCTGTTAAATTATATCCCTTTTCACTCAAACTACTCCAAAAAAGACGATAATTCATCAATATTGGCAGTGTGCAATAACAGCATGCATTTCTTAACTGTTCAATATTTAACTCGTCATTAAATGCATGAAGCAAACTGATTTTGTAAATGGGGACATCATAATTTATGTACAGTACAACATTTTGCTTAAGTAAATATCAAATACCGGCTCTGTCAGATTCGGACACAGGAGTCGGCAATTTTATCAATAAAGTAGAAATATATGAGAAATGGGCATAAATACTACCACTGAGCTTCGCGAGCGTAGCGACAGGAATGCAACGCGATTTCGGCAAAATCTGCTCCGGTGCTATGTTGCGTGAAAAAGACAGCAGTACCCGGTTATAAATAACATCAGTCGATGTGTCCCACCTGATTTCTGGATCGGTCACCCTTTTAATTGCCGTCAATTACTCTAAAATCCAAAATAAACATACTTTCGAAAAAATTCACTCGCCATAAGTTTTGTGTGACGTCACGGGTACTGACTAAAACCCGGTCTCGGTCCCGGTCTTCGGTCTCGGTCCCGTGACTAAAACCCGGTCTTCGGTCCCGGTCCCAGATACTTTTATTCGATAAAAACAAAATATATCAGGATATTTGAGCCCCATTTCTCAATAACTTAGGTATGACATCTCATGCCTGCACTCTGATAATAAATTGATCATATTATTTTCCTCTTTCGTAAAATAATATGTGAAAACTCCGGGACCGGTGGGACCGAGAAATAAAAACAATGCTAAAAGCCGGTCCCGGTCTCGACATTTTCCCTCAATAGCCGCTTTAATCTACCTTTTCATAAAAAGATAAGGACGTGATACTCAATGGCATCCCTTTGTATACATATATTTCTGATTTATTGTGTGTGTAGGTTTTTTATTCCAATATTCTTTGTCAGAATCGAACTCAACTACATGTACGTGACATTTTGTCCCAAATGATCGCGTTACACTACCTTTTCATAAGAAGATAAGGATGTAGAAGGGAAATAATATATATGTACTTATCCTGGTGTATTTGTTTGTAATTTACAGTTAGTTTATTTGTTCATTTATTTTATTTCTATTCCTGTCAAATTCAGTTTTTAAAGATTCATGTTTTGTATTCCGAACCCGATCTCTTTATATGGGTATAAATTTTACATATACATTTGTATTTGTATATAACCAATGAATAATAACTATAAAATATTTCTTCCTTTCTTATTTGATACTTAGTTTTTTGGGTTGTTTTTTTTCCAGTTGTGGTTCTTTTAGATACAATGCTTTTTTTTTTTCTTTTTTTTTTAAATCCACCTAATAATATACTGTATTTATAGTATCTATAAAAGTGTGTCATACATAGAGCACATGCTCATCAAAAATGTCAGATTCTGTATATTTATACAGAAGATACCCTCTGACTTTAGATGATCTTCAAATCATCTATGGTATGTTTTTACTGTAATATTATGTGGTAACTATATTTATTGTGAATAGTTATATACGTATATGTACAAACATACATGTATAAATTATGCTACACAAAAACTGTTTGTTTCCTATTTTCAAAATATTTTATATTTCAAAGTACATAAATTTGACATAAACTGACAAATTTACAAACAATGAAATCTACGTTTATAAATATGCAAGACATACATGTAAATTCATTTAAGAAATAAATTTCAGTTTTGAAAATACAAATAGGCCTACTGTTAGCGCTTCAAGAAAAGTATGCCTGCCTGAAGTATTTTATACCCTCGTGTATTTTTACTAACCATTCAAAAGTTATGGCTAAGGTTAAAGATTTTCAAAAGTAGGTCAAATTTGAAAGGTGAAGGATTGCATGTAAAGAAAGGTCTTGTCACAAGAAGTACACATGTGAAATATGTCAACATGCATTCAAAAGTTATGCCGAAGGGTCAAGTTTTTACTGACAAACAGACGGATGGACCAAAAACTATATAAATACGCCCCGAATATCCGATTACAGGGATATGACATTTGCTTTTCAAAAGCATCATTCTTATATTCAGAATCTTTCTGGAAAGGGGAGGGGGTCAACAACAATTATTCATCATGTTTCAAAAATTATAATAAAATTTAAGGACAAGATTTGTTTTGGGTTTTTTTCCCATTTCACCAATGAACATAATTTTTAAAGTACTTCATACATCGTACATTCTGGACTCATATTTTGCACGTGCACTCTACTTTGTATTATTCTAATATTTACATAGAGGCTTTTCTTCCCTGATTAAAACAACTAATATAATATCATAATTTAACAAATTAATGCGATTCTCACGGTACACTCGTAAATGAGCGAGAGCGAGAGCGAGAGAGAGAGAGAGAATTAATTTTGTAAAAACTACATCCAACAGTAAATTACAAACAAATACACCAGGATAAGTACATATATATTATTTCTCTTCTACATCCTTATCTTTTTATGAAAATGTAATGTAACGCGTTCATTTGGGAGAAAAAAAGTCACGTAGTTGAGTTCGATTTCGACATAAAAAGGAAAATTGAATAAAACACAAACATACAATAAATCAGAAACATACATGTGCATACAAAGGAATGTCATTGAATATAACACTCTTATCTTTTTTTAATAAAAAAGTAGATTCAAGCGGCTATTTAGGAAAAATAAAAAATATCGAGACCGGGACCGGCTTTTAGCACTGTTTTTACTTCTCGGTCACACCGGTCCCGGAGTTTTCACATATTATTTTACGAAAGACGACAATAATATTATCAATCAACTATCAGAATGCAGGAATGATATGTCATATCTAAATTAACGAGAAATTGGGGCTGAAATATTCTGATGTATTCTGCTTTTATCGAATAAAAAATCTGGGACCGGGACCGAAGACCGGGTTTTAGTCACGGGACCGAGACCGAAGACCGGGACCGAGACCGGGTTTTAGTCAGTACCGATGTCACGTCATTTGCTGCTGAGCTATCGCGGTTGAATTTTATCATGTTTACAAGAAAAAGATTTAAAAAGAAATAAAACGTCTTTTTTATGACTAGCTTTTGTGTTTGTTATTTTTTAAGAGACAATATTTAACTGGTAATTAAATTTTAATTGAGTGTTAAGTTTACGTAAGTAATATGCGTTTGAAAATAAAGGGAGGTAATTTTTTCAAGAAATCAATAATGTGCTTCAAATTTGAAGAAAGATGCCCAACAACTTATATATATTGTGTTTGATATCACACTTCGAATGGAGCCCATCATCATATTGGGGGTGGAGACACAATAAAGTTTTCAAACCCATCAGGAAAAAAAAATGACTTATTGAGTACAGTACCTGAATTCTCAAATATATCTAGATCTATTCCAATTTCAAACAACAGATGTACAGTTGCAGTTTGTGCATTCCCTACCCCCCCCCCCCTTCCTTCATTTTAGGGTAGTATAATTTACAACGCTTATTTTCTCATTAAATAACATTCTTCAATTTAAGCTGTTTAAACCTAGCTCATCTTTCAATAAGGCCTAAAAGCACTATTAAAGTATCATGCTGAATTTTCTTCTCATCCTCACAAATATCAAGGGTTCTGCGTGAACTCATGGTTCTATGGGATGGACTCAGCTAGGGCTGTTAACACTGTAGGAATGTTTTCTCAATGTATCAAGGTCCATATGTCCCAAATCAAGCTGATTTATAAATCCTTGAATATGGATTTGCCCCCCCCCCCTCCCTCCCATCATGATTTTTAAAAGGTCTGTCATTGACTGTGCCACTCATGGAAAATTCAATAGCAAAAGGAGCATCGATGATTTTTTGAATGCTAAGTGAGGTTCAAAATAATTTCAGCAAATTAATAATAGTATTTCTTCATGCCACGGTGTTCTGCTGTAACCTCATAAAAATAATGACTGGAAATATCTTGTAAATTATAAATATTACTATCTTTTGTTATTAATATTTAGTAAATTTCAATGGGTTGGCGCGATAAAGAATTAGTCTCACTGCACTACGTCCTTGAATGAAAAAAAAACAGCACAAGAGGCATAAAAAGACCGCATCCCTCACCCACCTCAAACTGAAAAAAAAAAAAAGCAGGGGACGTTGACATCTGAGTGACTCGGGTGATATATGGGAAAAAGAAAGTTGATAAACTGTACTACCAAGAATTTTGCAATCAATAAAGATTTCTGTCTATTAAAAACTTTTGTTATGTGTGATGTAAAATTACAACAATATCTAGGCCATCACATGCCGTGATTATCCGGAATTTCTCAGTGTCAACTTTGATTTCACTGCGATAGTTCAGCAGCAAATGGCATGACGTCACACAAAACTTATGGCGAGTGAATTTTTTCGAAAGTATGTTTATTTGGATTTTAGAGTAATTGACGGCAATTAAAAGGGTGACCGATCCAGAAATCAGGTGGGACACATCGACTGATGTTATTTATAACCGGGTACTGCTGTCTTTTTCACGCAACATAGCACCGGAGCAGATTTTGCCGAAATCGCGTTGCATTCCTGTCGCTTCGCTCGCTACGCTCGCGAAGCTCAGTGGTAGTATTTATGCCCATTTCTCATATATTTCTACTTTATTGATAAAATTGCCGACTCCTGTGGATTCGGAGGACCGTCGTCTGCCATTTTGGCTTGTTTACGTCGTTAGGTAGCAGGGGACAGTTTCGCACTATAGGCCCGGTCAACTTTTTCCAAAAATGGAATTACCCTGTATTTGAAGTGATATTACATGTGTAAAAATGTATACAATAATTTTAGGATGCATGTCAAATGTAGCTGAGTGCTTAGTAAAAATGTTGATATACAACATGTAGGTGTCACCATGATTCCTAGCATATAGATGGGTGCAAATACGAAACTAAGACACGTGGTCAGTTGCTGAAGAAATTCCGGTGAAAACATGCAGGGTCTAGCAAAAGGTCTGTAGCTGTGAGGGAAGGTGGATGGCCCCATATGAGAGGTAGATTTTTGAGAAGGGCAGATAGGGTTCTTGATTGTGCACAGTGTCTAAATCCCCATGTTTGGTACTGTGATGGTGTGGGGGTGGTGCGGATTAGCCCAAATGAGGGAAAATCAAAGCAAAAAAGGGGAACCTGCTCAGAGCATGTTTTGTGCACCAGCACCAGTATTTATAGATTACATGTAATTTAGGGTCATAATTTATTAACTACACTAATATGAAATACAAGTATTGACATAAAAGGGAAATATGATTTTTCATTAGTCTGTCATAATCTGACTTTGGTGTATACCCCCTATCCACATGTTTCAAAACCAAAGAAACTGTCCCCTGCCACCTTACGGTATACGTCAATATTGAACGCTCATACTCTGAATGTTTCGGGCGCATACACTTTACGCAATGCAAAGTTAGCGTTCAATAAATTCTCAGGATATTGAACGCTAACATTCTCTAGATTTTACGCAAATTTTATATTAGACTATTTATTAGCTATATAATAAATGCTGTTATTGCACACCTTCACCTTATATGCCAATATTGATGAATTCTCGTTTATTTTGGAGTAGTTTGAGTGAAAACGGATATAATTTAACTATATAATAAAAGGGTTATTGAACTTATAGGTGAATATTGGCACTCGTTGGCTTAAATAACAGTGAATTGGGTTAGGACACATTAACATGTCGTAGAAAAATCCATAAACTCACTTTATTTTATAATATATATAGTACATGGCATTGCTCCCCAATGTCTACAAGACCTATTGCTTTCAAATATATCACCTCAACATTCATGCACCTTAAGAAACAATGATGATAATCTCAAATTTATTCTTCCAAAAGTTAAGACCACATCATACATGAATAGTTTTCTACCCTCCGCTATCAGGTTTTGGAATGATCTGCCAATACACATTAGAAATATCCCCTCACTTGGATCATTTAAAAATGCCTTAAATAAATTCTAGTGCTTACAACCCAATAAACTTTTTGATATTGGTAAACGCAATGGTAACATTGTGCACGGTCAACTTAGAAACAATGCAAGGAATTTAAATGCAGATCTTAAATCCCACTTCTTACGAGATAGTGCTACTTGTGATAGGCGTGGCCACCATACTGGAGATTCTTTTCATTTCTTCTTCAAATGTCCTGAGTTTGCTGACCATAGAACTAAGCTAATCTCGTCCATCAATGAAATGCAACTTTCTGTTCCTTTAACACTGAATTTACTTTTATATGGTGAAAAATGTTCAAGTTTTAAAGACAATGAAATATTTTTGAAATTGTTCAGAAGTATATCTTGGAAACTAATGGATTTTTTTAATTATCTCATGTTATGTCAATTATGCAATATTCTATTTTTATTATTTTGTTTTCCCCTTTTACCGGTATTGTCCCCCCCCCCTTTTCCCTCTTATTTTTTTTATCTTTTGTTTATTATATATCCTTACCTTTCTTTCTTTCTCTCTCAAATTGTATAAATATTTTTCAGTTTTTATTTCAATTGTTTTTTCAATTTTTTTCTTTTGGTTTACTCATTCTATATGTGTGTATATGTGCATATGTATGTGTGCATATATCGAAACTTTTCTTAGTCTATCTATTGCTATTTATATATATGTGCACATTCATGTGAATGTTCTCTGGTGTATATGTTATTTATTTGTATATGTGTGTGCCTTGTATTTCCATTTCACACTTGACCTTGATGTATGGAGAGGGCTAAAATAGGTTATGCCTGCTGCCCGATCCTATTCACTTTGTGAATAAAATATTGTTTAAATTAAATATGCTTACTCCTCCTTGGCACCTGATCCCACCTCTTTTGTTTGTAGGGTTCGGTGTGTGCCCAACTCTCTATTTTGTATTGCTCCCCCTTGGCACCTGATCCCACCTCTTTTGTTTCTAGGGTTCGGTATGTGCCCAATGCTCTATTTTGTATTCTTTATAGGATTTAAGAAGCGGAACATGTTCGTTATTTTCACAATTTTCATCATGTTGGAGCTCTGTCAATTCATATTGTGTTCTTGAATTTCATTTCAAAACTAATACAAGATGATGTAATCGTAGGCTCAGATTTTTGTGTTTTAAGGAAATATACTATATAACATATTTTTGATAACATTTTCATGGGGTTTTGATATCTTAATTGTTTTTCACTTTTATGGATTTATTTTTAATTCGCGGATCATCGTTCTTATTCTCATGCCATAAGTGGATCATGATCCATTGTTAGAAACTATGTTCTTGGATATGTCCTTACTCTGTAAACAACCTTAACTTGATTAAACTCAACGAAAATTAGTGATTTTACATCCTTTCCAGGACATCCTTACAAGATCAGGCAAATAAATCAATGATGACGAAATTGATTTAAAAGTAGAAATTGGATTTGCTCATTAAAGAAAGTACAAGTATATGACAGTCAGTTCTGTAGAACTAATACTGAGTGGATATCACTGAAGTAAATGAATAACATATGGTATATATGCATGTATGTATGTGATATGTATATATCAACCATTCCGTTTTTACTATCGCATAAGTTGTAGTAGATAAAAGATCGTGTTTGTCAACACTTCGTTAATAAAAAAAAAGCAAGTTTATAGCTTGAAAGATGAAGATAACAAACAGTGATCATTCTCATAACTCCTATGAGGAATACAAAATAAAGAGTATGACAAACACGAACCCCTGTATATACTAGAGGTGTGATCAGGTGCCTAGGAGGAGTAAACATCCCCTGTCGTCCAGTCACACCCGCCATGATCCCTATATATTGATCAGGTAAACGGAGTAATCCGTAGTCAAAATCAGTGTACCAAGATTGGCCTAACATACGCCAGACAGTATTTGACCCAATGATAGGTTGGATTGGCAAACTAGATCATTATAACGACCATAGAATTTGCAAAACTGACTTTAATCGCGACCGTTGAAACCCCAGTAACATCAACCTGTTTGCCATTAGCCTGCCTCGATTTAAAACCTAAACTTGTGCAGAACAGGTTCTTGTGAATTGAATCAGTTGAAAGATATAAACACCATGTGCAAGTAATAATGGAATATTGCTACATAAATATGGGAAGTTGACGAAGGAGGTGAAATCATCCAATTATAATAAAGTCTAGTTGTTAGTTTGCCGGTAATATTTTTTCAATAAAATATCTAAGTACGAAGCAGATGTGGAGGACTCTGTGGTGTCTTTTATCTCGAGTTCACGGGGATGTATCGAATCGACACATGAATGAAAATGATTATTGTTAATAAATAAAACGTCGTCGATATAGCTAAATGTGGAGTTAAAGGCCCCAGCAAGATATTTTATCTTCTCATGTAGAAGCATTTGAATAAACACTGCTTCATAAGAATATAAAACAGGTCAGCTAGCAAAAGAGCACCATTCGTGCCCATGGGAATTCCAACAGACTGTTGGAAGATTTGATCACCAAAGATAGGAAAATACTGTCAATGAGGAACCCCAGCATATATTTTAAAATTTCACCTTCAGAGTACTTGTCCGTGGAGTCGGAGTGTCGTTTAACAAAGTATGTTTTGAATGACTGATATTCCTTCTTCCATTTTTGTTAAAGAAGAAACTGTCTATGATGTCAAAAAGTCTAGTCTATAATTTACGTGACGAATTGTCGTGTAAAGTGCTAAAAAGTCAAACGTTTTGATGTTGTTGGTTTTTAGAAAAGTTTGGGGATTTCAAATTTACTAAAAGTTTTTAAAGAATGTTTTAGAATCCATATTTGATTTACACCATTATGACATATGTTTTGACACAATACACAGTTTCTAACAAGTACGGCCTCGAGATCACACACTCTGGAAAGAGCTGTAACCCCGTTAACTTTTTTGTCGGTTCAGAGCTGTAACACTGTTCGTATCAGGTGCTGGAAAAGTCTAATAGTACGGGATATCAAAATTTAATCGCTGATCGGTAGTTGAATTTTTATTCATATGATGTATATGCAATCATGCATTTCTTCCAATTTGCAACTCTGGTTACCCTAAAGAAGTTGATAAAAAAAATATGTAAAATTGCTGACAAAAACTTCTAATATACGATAAATATGCGCTTAGTCATTAACGCTTTTTTTTTTTTTTTTTTTAGGGATGCGAGTTTTGATCGATTTCATAATTTTTTTTCTCATCTTGATATTCTTAAAATGAATGTTTAAAATATGATAACTACAAATGAAACATTTTTTTAACCTTCAGATTGAAAATTTAAGTTTAATATTTACAAATACTATATATATGTAAAATACATAATAGTATACATTATATATGATTTTATCGTCAAGTACAAGGTGTCAACTGCTTTTAGTTTACCTAAATTTAATTTCTTCTTCATTCATTTATTCAGAACTATTGAATAATGGTAAAAATAGAATATTTTGTAATAGTTTCCTTGTTTATTGACTCAATGCCCTGACCTAAAGGAAGTTACTCTCGAACGTCGTTGTGAATTTGCTCATCGATATCATCAAGTCTATTAATATCACTTACTTTACCAGATTTTCTGCTTCCATTAATGGAAAATAGATTTAGCCAATGATTAAAACAAAATATGAAAGATACATAAAACAAAAGTGAGAAAATACTCACTAAGATGATGTTGAAAAGTTGAAACTATTTTCTTATTGAATATTGCTATTAATAATACAGGGTTGTTTTTTTTTAGTTTAGAATAAACCATTTTACCTACATACATGCAGTGTATCGATCAACTCGTGAATCACAAAGGAGAAAAAACCCCACATATTCTCACTCTGATCTCCTGGTCTCACCTAAAAGTGCGAAATGAAATTATTAATATTTCCAGTAATTAGATCATAATAGGAAATATATACATGTACCCCCGATGAAAACATATATCCTTTGGTGATGTTTTCTTCTCAGTTATCTTTGTTTTCTATCAGAAGTCGTAATGCCTTACTTGATCAAATGGTTAGGTAGTTTAGAATTATTCATTTTATATCGGATTTTTCTGACCAGTTGTGTGATAGTATGAAAAGTCAAAAACATTGAACACTAGTAGTATTTTAAGTCAGTTTGAAATCATTTAAATGTTTCGTGTTGTTTTTTTGTTTTTGTTTTGTAGTAATATCTAAACTGAAACTAGACGCCCGAAACAATTACATTTATTCTTCTTGATGTAGACTTTTGGAGTCTTTCATATATATATATATATATATATATATATATATATATATATATATACATGTATACATATACATACATACATATATATATATATATATATATATATATATATATATATATAATGGTACAGGAAAAAATTCGAATGGAAAACACACAACTTTATTAGATATTAAAACAGTTGAATACAATTCTTTCAACTTACGAGATTTTCACATACAATTATAAAATACTATCTAGAATATAATTTCTTTCTTTTCTGTAAGCCGACATTACAACACCCCCCCCCTTTTATCAATACCCAATAATCCAGAGGAGAATGTGGGGAAATCAAATGAATAATATTCCTCTGATTAATAAATATTTTATGCCACAATATATTACGTAATGGTGTAAATCAAATGTGAATTCTAAAACCTTTTTAAAGAACTTCTAGTAAATTTCAAATCACAAAACTTTCCCTAAATCAACAACATAAAAAGTAATGACTTTTCAACACTTTACATAAGCATTCTTCACGATGAATGAAAGATTATATATACTTTTTGACCTCATAGACAGCTGCATTAAGAAGAAAAAAAATCTCTAGCTACATTCAGATATATCGACGATATTTAGAGTCTGACGTATCTATTTCCCATTTAAAATAGAGGCGGGAAATCTCGTAAAAAAAAGCGATATTAATAGATAATGATCAATACCTATGAACTAATTGCCAACGATGTTCGAGAATACTTCCTTTAGGGCGCTGAGTCAATAAATAAGGAAACTATCCCAAAATATTTTTGATTACCGATAATTTTGAATAGAGAAATTAAGATTAGAGAGAGAGAGAGAGAGGGGGGGGGGAGAGGGTGACACCTTGTACTTGACGATACAATGAAAATGCACTACTATTTGATAGTTGATGTAAATTTTTCAATCTTCGAAGCTTAAAGAAAATTCCTATTTGTAGTTATGATATATATATTAAACGTCGATTTTAACAAATATGCAGATCAGAAAATGTTTTTGAAATCGAATGAAAATTGTATCCCTGAAAACAGCAATAATGATTAAGCGCATATTTAACGTGTCAATGCCCTGACCTAAAGGAAGTTACTCTCGAACGTCGTTGTGAATTTGCTCATCGATATCATCAAGTCTATTAATATCACTTACTTTACCAGATTTTCTGCTTCCATTAATGGAAAATAGATTTAGCCAATGATTAAAACAAAATATGAAAGATACATAAAACAAAAGTGAGAAAATACTCACTAAGATGATGTTGAAAAGTTGAAACTATTTTCTTATTGAATATTGCTATTAATAATACAGGGTTGTTTTTTTTCAGTTTAGAATAAACCATTTTACCTACATACATGCAGTGTATCGATCAACTCGTGAATCACAAAGGAGAAAAAAACCCACATATTCTCACTCTGATCTCCTGGTCTCACCTAAAAGTGCGAAATGAAATTATTAATATTTCCAGTAATTAGATCATAATAGGAAATATATACATGTACCCCCGATGAAAACATATATCCTTTGGTGATGTTTTCTTCTCAGTTATCTTTGTTTTCTATCAGAAGTCGTAATGCCTTACTTGATCAAATGGTTAGGTAGTTTAGAATTATTCATTTTATATCGGATTTTTCTGACCAGTTGTGTGATAGTATGAAAAGTCAAAAACATTGAACACTAGTAGTATTTTAAGTCAGTTTGAAATCATTTAAATGTTTCGTGTTGTTTTTTTGTTTTTGTTTTGTAGTAATATCTAAACTGAAACTAGACGCCCGAAACAATTACATTTATTCTTCTTGATGTAGACTTTTGGAGTCTTTCATATATATATATATATATATATATATATACATGTATACATATACATACATATATATATATATATATATATATATATATATATATATTATGGTACAGGAAAAAATTCGAATGGAAAACACACAACTTTATTAGATATTAAAACAGTTGAATACAATTCTTTCAACTTACGAGATTTTCACATACAATTATAAAATACTATCTAGAATATAATTTCTTTCTTTTCTGTAAGCCGACATTACAACACCCCCCCCCTTTTATCAATACCCAATAATCCAGAGGAGAATGTGGGGAAATCAAATGAATAATATTCCTCTGATTAATAAATATTTTATGCCACAATATATTACGTAATGGTGTAAATCAAATGTGAATTCTAAAACCTTTTTAAAGAACTTCTAGTAAATTTCAAATCACAAAACTTTCCCTAAATCAACAACATAAAAAGTAATGACTTTTCAACACTTTACATAAGCATTCTTCACGATGAATGAAAGATTATATATACTTTTTGACCTCATAGACAGCTGCATTAAGAAGAAAAAAAATCTCTAGCTACATTCAGATATATTGACGATATTTAGAGTCTGACGTATCTATTTCCCATTTAAAATAGAGGCGGGAAATCTCGTAAAAAAAAAGCGATATTAATAGACAATGATCAATACCTATGAACTAATTGCCAACGATGTTCGAGAATACTTCCTTTAGGGCGCTGAGTCAATAAATAAGGAAACTATCCCAAAATATTTTTGATTACCGATAATTTTGAATAGAGAAATTAAGATTAGAGAGAGAGAGAGAGAGGGGGGGGGGGGGGGAGAGGGTGACACCTTGTACTTGACGATACAATGAAAATGCACTACTATTTGATAGTTGATGTAAATTTTTCAATCTTCGAAGCTTAAAGAAAATTCCTATTTGTAGTTATGATATATATATTAAACGTCGATTTTAACAAATATGCAGATCAGAAAATGTTTTTGAAATCGAATGAAAATTGTATCCCTGAAAACAGCAATAATGATTAAGCGCATATTTAACGTGTCAATGCCCTGACCTAAAGGAAGTTACTCTCGAACGTCGTTGTGAATTTGCTCATCGATATCATCAAGTCTATTAATATCACTTACTTTACCAGATTTTCTGCTTCCATTAATGGAAAATAGATTTAGCCAATGATTAAAACAAAATATGAAAGATACATAAAACAAAAGTGAGAAAATACTCACTAAGATGATGTTGAAAAGTTGAAACTATTTTCTTATTGAATATTGCTATTAATAATACAGGGTTGTTTTTTTTCAGTTTAGAATAAACCATTTTACCTACATACATGCAGTGTATCGATCAACTCGTGAATCACAAAGGAGAAAAAACCCCACATATTCTCACTCTGATCTCCTGGTCTCACCTAAAAGTGCGAAATGAAATTATTAATATTTCCAGTAATTAGATCATAATAGGAAATATATACATGTACCCCCGATGAAAACATATATCCTTTGGTGATGTTTTCTTCTCAGTTATCTTTGTTTTCTATCAGAAGTCGTAATGCCTTACTTGATCAAATGGTTAGGTAGTTTAGAATTATTCATTTTATATCGGATTTTTCTGACCAGTTGTGTGATAGTATGAAAAGTCAAAAACATTGAACACTAGTAGTATTTTAAGTCAGTTTGAAATCATTTAAATGTTTCGTGTTGTTTTTTTGTTTTTGTTTTGTAGTAATATCTAAACTGAAACTAGACGCCCGAAACAATTACATTTATTCTTCTTGATGTAGACTTTTGGAGTCTTTCATATATATATATATATATATATATATATATATATATACATGTATACATATACATACATGATATATATATATATATATATATATATATATATATATATATATATTATGGTACAGGAAAAAATTCGAATGGAAAACACACAACTTTATTAGATATTAAAACAGTTGAATACAATTCTTTCAACTTACGAGATTTTCACATACAATTATAAAATACTATCTAGAATATAATTTCTTTCTTTTCTGTAAGCCGACATTACAACACCCCCCCCCTTTTATCAATACCCAATAATCCAGAGGAGAATGTGGGGAAATCAAATGAATAATATTCCTCTGATTAATAAATATTTTATGCCACAATATATTACGTAATGGTGTAAATCAAATGTGAATTCTAAAACCTTTTTAAAGAACTTCTAGTAAATTTCAAATCACAAAACTTTCCCTAAATCAACAACATAAAAAGTAATGACTTTTCAACACTTTACATAAGCATTCTTCACGATGAATGAAAGATTATATATACTTTTTGACCTCATAGACAGCTGCATTAAGAAGAAAAAAAATCTCTAGCTACATTCAGATATATTGACGATATTTAGAGTCTGACGTATCTATTTCCCATTTAAAATAGAGGCGGGAAATCTCGTAAAAAAAAGCGATATTAATAGACAATGATCAATACCTATGAACTAATTGCCAACGATCGAGAATACTTCCTTTAGGGCGCTGAGTCAATAAATAAGGAAACTATCCCAAAATATTTTTGATTACCGATAATTTTGAATAGAGAAATTAAGATTAGAGAGAGAGAGAGAAAGGGGGGGGGGGAGAGGGTGACACCTTGTACTTGACGATACAATGAAAATGCACTACTATTTGATAGTTGATGTAAATTTTTCAATCTTCGAAGCTTAAAGAAAATTCCTATTTGTAGTTATGATATATATATTAAACGTCGATTTTAACAAATTTGCAGATCAGAAAATGTTTTTGAAATCGAATGAAAATTGTATCCCTGAAAACAGCAATAATGATTAAGCGCATATTTAACGTGTCAATGCCCTGACCTAAAGGAAGTTACTCTCGAACGTCGTTGTGAATTTGCTCATCGATATCATCAAGTCTATTAATATCACTTACTTTACCAGATTTTCTGCTTCCATTAATGAAAATAGATTTAGCCAATGATTAAAACAAAATATGAAAGATACATAAACAAAAGTGAGAAAATACTCACTAAGATGATGTTGAAAAGTTGAAACTATTTTCTTATTGAATATTGCTATTAATAATACAGGGTTGTTTTTTAGTGTAGAATAAACCATTTTACCTACATACATGCAGTGTATCGATCAACTCGTGGATCACAAAGGAGAAAAACCCCACGTATTCTCATTTGATCTCCTGGTCTCACCTAAAAGTGCGAAATGAAATTATTAATATTTCCAGTAATTAGATCATAATAGGAAATATATACATGTACCCCCGATGAAAACATATATCCTTTGGTGATGTTTTCTTCTCAGTTATCTTTGTTTTCTATCAGAAGTCGTAATGCCTTACTTGATCAAATGGTTAGGTAGTTTAGAATTATTCATTTTATATCGGATTTTTCTGACCAGTTGTGTGATAGTATGAAAAGTCAAAAACATTGAACACTAGTAGTATTTTAAGTCAGTTTGAAATCATTTAAATGTTGTTTCGTGTAAATAATCACAACTAGGTACTGAAAATTTTCGCCGCAGCCCGGGGTCGAACCAGCGACGTACGGCACCCACCGCCTAGTAAGATTGTCAAACCAGTGCGTAAGTCCACTCGGCCACAACGACTTCCCTAAAAAGGGAAGTTTTGTTATGCTATGTTATATATATATATATATATATATATATATTATGGTACAGAAAAAATTCGAATGGAAAACACACAACTTTATTAGATATTAAAACAGTTGAATACAATTCTTTTAACTTACGAGATTTTCACATACAATTATAAAATACTATTTAGAATATAATTTCTTTCTTTTCTGTAAGCCTACATTACAACCCCCCCCCCCCCACTTTTATCAATACCCAATAATCCAGAGGAGAATGTGGGGAAATCAATGAATAATATTCCTCTGATTAATAAATATTTTATGCCACAATATATTACGTAATGGTGTAAATCAAATGTGAATTCTAAAACCTTTTTAAAGAACTTCTAGTAAATTTCAAATCACAAAACTTTCCCTAAATCAACAACATAAAAAGTAATGACTTTTCAACACTTTACATAAGCATTCTTCACGATGAATGAAAGATTATATATACTTTTTGACCTCATAGACAGCTGCATTAAGAAGAAAAAAAATCTCTAGCTACATTCAGATATATCGACGATATTTAGAGTCTGACGTATCTATTTCCATGTAAAATAGAGGCGGGAAATCTCGTAAAAAAAGCGATATTAATAGAGAATGATCAATACCTATGAACTAATTGCCAACGATGTTCGAGAATACTTCCTTTAGGGCGCTGAGTCAATAAATAAGGAAACTATCCCAAAATATTTTTGATTACCGATAATTTTGAATAGAGAAATTAAGATTAGAGAGAGAGAGAGAGAGAGGGGGGGGGGGGAGAGGGTGACACCTTGTACTTGACGATACAATGAAAATGCACTACTATTTGATAGTTGATGTAAATTTTTCAATCTTCGAAGCTTAAAGAAAATTCCTATTTGTAGTTATGATATATATATTAAACGTCGATTTTAACAAATATGCAGATCAGAAAATGTTTTTGAAATCGAATGAAAATTGTATCCCTGAAAACAGCAATAATGATTAAGCGCATATTTAACGTGTCAATGCCCTGACCTAAAGGAAGTTACTCTCGAACGTCGTTGTGAATTTGCTCATTGATATCATCAAGTCTATTAATATCACTTACTTTACCAGATTTTCAGCTTCCATTAATGGAAAATAGATTTAGCCAATGATTAAACAAAATATGAAAGATACATAAAACAAAAGTGAGAAAATACTCACTAAGATGATGTTGAAAAGTTGAAACTATTTTCTTATTGAATATTGCTATTAATAATACAGGTTTTTTTTTTTAGTGTAGAATAAACCATTTTACCTACATACATGCAGTGTATCGATCAACTCGTGGATCACAAAGGAGAAAAAACCCCACGTATTCTCATTTTGATCTCCTGGTCTCACCTAAAAGTGCGAAATGAAATTATTAATATTTCCAGTAATTAGATCATAATAGGAAATATATACATGTACCCCCGATGAAAACATATATCCTTTGGTGATGTTTTCTTCTCAGTTATCTTTGTTTTCTATCAGAAGTCGTAATGCCTTACTTGATCAAATGGTTAGGTAGTTTAGAATTATTCATTTTATATCGGATTTTTCTGACCAGTTGTGTGATAGTATGAAAAATCAAAAACATTGAACACTAGTAGTATTTTAAGTCAGTTTGAAATCATTTAAATGTTGTTTCGTGTAAATAATCACAACTAGGTACTGAAAATTTTCGCCGCAGCCCGGGGTCGAACCAGCGACGTACGGCACCCACCGCCTAGTAAGATTGTCAAACCAGTGCGTAAGTCCACTCGGCCACAACGACTTCCCTAAAAAGGGAAGTTTTGTTATGCTATGTTATATATATATATATATATATATATATATATATATATTATGGTACAGAAAAAATTCGAATGGAAAACACACAACTTTATTAGATATTAAAACAGTTGAATACAATTCTTTTAACTTACGAGATTTTCACATACAATTATAAAATACTATCTAGAATATAATTTCTTTCTTTTCTGTAAGCCTACATTACAACCCCCCCCCCACTTTTATCAATACCCAATAACCCAGAGGAGAATGTGGGGAAATCAAATGAATAATATTCCTCTGATTAATAAATATTTTATGCCACAATATATTACGCAATGGTGTAAATCAAATGTGAATTCTAAAACCTTTTTAAAGAACTTCTAGTAAATTTCAAATCACAAAACTTTCCCTAAATCAACAACATAAAAAGTAATGACTTTTCAACACTTTACATAAGCATTCTTCACGATGAATGAAAGATTATATATACTTTTTGATCTCATAGAAAGCTGCATTAAGAAGAAAAAAAAATCTCTAGCTACATTCAGATATATTGACGATATTTAGAGTCTGACGTATCTATTTCCCATTTAAAATAGAGGCGGGAAATCTCGTAAAAAAAAACCGATATTAATATAGATTATTTGATGCTATATACAAATAATCCCAGTTAATTGACTAGATATTTGTATATCAGTTTTGTATCCAGTTTGAGAAACATTTGTGGTACAACTTGTCTAATCTCTTAACCGGAAGTCTCTACCGTACAAGTTAACAACCCATTACTACTTCCTGTAACATTTACCCGACACTGTCAAATGTGGCACCAGCCATCAATTGTTGAAAATTGTCAGAAATCCGCTATCATCCTTCATCACACACCCTACAACAGCTACTAGAAAGCGCTAAACCCAGGGCCAGCTCGCCAGACGACGAATATCCCTGCCTAGGTGCAAAGGAAGACTGAATAAGCCAGGCTGGGAATTCCTCCCAAGCACATGTGTCTGCTATAAAAATTTGTGCAACAGCATAGACGATTTCCCCCGGAGATGAAACCTGTTGAGAGCCATAATCAAGCATAGGCACCTGGACATCAGGAGGTTAACAGCCATGGTTACTGTATTCTGATAATGCATCAGCATAGACGAGTTCCCCGGAGATGAAACTGGTGAGAGCCGAATTCAGGTATTGGAATATGGGCATCCAGCTTACTGTTACCTAGCAGCCAAGGCAAGCAAATATTCCCATAGGAACCTGGGTCCAACAGTTTTCACCTGCTTACCTCGCAGCAAAGTTAGGCAAGTATTACTATGCAGATACTTCTTGCAAACCAAATATAATTTATATCTGCAAATCAACTGTTCTACAAATGGCTGTTAGTAATTCATATGGTATAGGGCCTAAAAATTATACTCACGTCTGTTTAAACTCCATTTCATATACATGTATTTATATGTTTAATTCCCCCTTCTTTTTTCTATTGTAACACAAGCACCGGTAATGTAATAAGTTACCACCGTTTCACTCCCAATTGCAGATATATACCCTTTACTTTCCCATCACTTTGTAGTAACTCTGTATACAGCAGCATGCTTATTGGCTCACTTGTTGGTATCAGCCAATTGTTATTCCATTACTACGTAACCTCTACATTGAGGAAATCCACTACCCAATTCTGCCATTTGGTAAAGTCTATATTAGGCAACTTGTTTATCACAAACCACTTTCTAGTTCTGTGGTTGGTTCATATCCTATCACAACACATAAGTTTAAGTAATATACCCAGTTGGTAGTGGAGGAAGATTGGCATAAATTCCAGTTACCCATACTGCACTTGTAGGTCCTATTATTTATACCAGCTTATATATATATATATATATATATATATATATATATATATATATATTGGTTACCAATAGCCATGCATCATCCAAAAAAAAAATAAAAAATCTAGGTCTAAGGCAGTTGCTCTGCTTGGCAATAGTAGCGATGGTTTGCACGGGTGTACGAACTATTACATAAGTCTTGTATACCAGCTTTTATCTATACTTTTCGGCTGGACCAAAGAACTTTTATTACACATACCCAATAGTTCAGGTTGTGTAGCTCATCAAGCTTTAACCTCAATTACCCCCATTTAGTCATAGGGTGCAGAGCACCCCAAACACAGCAAATTTTCACCACGCAAGCAGTTTCGTTGTCATTCTACTCACTGTCATATCCACCATCTGACAGTCTAAGATCCTGCCAGTAGAATCGGTTTTGTCATACCAGATACATGCAGCTACTTGCATCTGCACCATATTTTGTTTATTTTAACCCAGTCCATCTCCCCTCAGGTCTAATCAAAACTCTGTCAGTTTTTCAACCATGTTTGAGCACAACAACACCATGGAAGCCTCCAAATTTTTTACGTCTTTCACACACCCTGTGCTAGGGGTCGCTCACTGTGGGTCAGGTACCACAGATTGACTTGTTCCCAAAACCAGGGCGGTAGCAAGAGTGGGCTCTTTAATGTGCTGACCATGCTGCAATATCAATAGTCATGTCCAACGAACGCTATACTCATTGCTCAACGTCAAACTTTTGTGAAGTTTTTACACCCCAGGTTGGTGGGTACGGGCTTCTCCTTCCGGTTGTAACGAGTACTCCACCACAACCAATTCTTTTCTCCCAATTTATCGGTCATGTGGCCATGTTGGTCTGGCCTTCACAGGTACTCGAACCCATTTGTTATATAATCATGTACAATATGGCCAAAAGGTCATCTGTATCGGCAATTCCTATCTCCGGTTAGGTTCCTTTTCACCTTTAAGCATACTGGGAGTGAATGGTTTCACTTGGCCATACAAACCCCATGGATTCATCGCGGGGGTGATACTAGGAGTTGGGGAAACCATGCCCGGTTTAAGCCAAAATCCAGCACATCCTGAGTATTACAGGACACTGCTACGTTTGTCTTTTGCAGATAATGTTTAAAACCAGTACATCCGAGACACTTGTCTCACCGCATCGGGGATGTCGGGTATCACATACAGACCTGTCAACTTCTGGTTCAGGTCCTATCAATCCATAACTTTGGCTATGGTACATCACACCGCAAGATATACGTCGGAGCAATTCAGTCACCCCCTTGGTAATTTCATTCATATGTTGCAGTGGGGCCTACCGAGCAGTCAATTCCATAGACACTACAGCCCCTATGTTCTAGTCCATCTCGCACTCCAAGCAACCTACACTTATACTTCCAGATTGTTTTCATGTAAACCATTACATTTAGGGGGGGGGTCAACTTGCTTTCGCTTAAGCAGTGTCCCCTGTCCAGAGTTGGTCAACGTGTTTTCCCCTTTTTGTTTTGGTTTGCAGTGATTTTTACATGTAGCATGTCTGGGTTGGATCAGAATTCACACACACACACACGTATGCTTCTGCCATCCCATTTGTCATAGTTTTTCTTGTTCACATCCACGTAGGATATCATATTACCAAGGTGTAATCCAGCACTCTTTCTGTGCCATGCCCAATAAAAATTCCTACGTCCTTAGCAAATGCAATTTATAATGAAAAGGTTAGAATAGTATTCAGTTTTCAAGTTATCACTAAGTGGGTCGACTTTTGGACAAATTGCCAAAAACATGGTAAATTAAGTGTTCCCTGTCCAGAGTTGGTCAGTTTCCCCCCATTTGGAAGACTAGATTTCTCCTTTTTGAAAGCAATCTCCCATTGGTGCCGACAAAATTTGTCACTGGGTCGGCTCGGAATTTACACCTGTATAAGTGCAGGTCATTCAGACTCGTGTCAGATTTTCCTTGTTCATGTAGTTGTATCGGAAATTAACATTCTCTGTCCAGAGTTGGTCAGTTTTTCACCATTTGGAAGACTAGTTTTCTCATTGGTGCCAAACAATTTGGTACACGTGGCATGTCTAGGTCGGCTCAGAATTCACAACTGTTCAAGTGCAGGTCTTTCAGACGCGATCGTGTCGGAGATTTTCCTGGTTCATGTAGTGATATTGGAAATTAACATTCCCTGCCCAGAGTTGGTCAGTTTTTTCACCATTTGGGAGACTAGATTTCTTCTTTTTAAAAGCAATCTTTCATTGGGAACAACAAAAATTGGTACCCGTGGCATGTCTGGGTCGGCTCAGAATTTCCCCCTCTTTAAGTGCAGGTGTTTCAGACTCGTGTCGGAGATTTACCTTGTTCAGGTAGTGATATTGGAAATTAACATTCCCTGTCCAGAGTTGGTCAGTTTTTTCCCCATTTGGGAGACTAGATTTCTTCTTTTTGAAAGCAATCTTTCATTGGGATCGACAAAAATTGGTACACGTGTCATATATGGGTCGGCTCAGAATTTACACCTGTTAAAGTGCAGGTCTTTCAGACTCATGTCACAGATTTTCCTGGTTTATGTAGTTATATTGGAAATTAACGTTCCCTGTCCAGAGTTGGTCAGTTTCTTCACCATTTGGGAGACTAGATTTCTTCTTTTTGAAAGCAATCTTTCATTGGTGCCGACAAAAATTGGTATATGTGGCATGTCTGGGTCGGCTCTGTATTTACACCTGTTTAAGTGCAGATCTTTCAGACTCGTATCAGAGATTTTCCTTGTGTGTCTGATTTAGTTCTAAGTACATCCCATAATCAAAAGTCATAATCCACGTATTCATCCTGCCATGTCCAATAAATTTGGACTTTGTTCAATTTGTCATTGCAAGCTGTAATCACATGCATTTATCTTTGTAAATCAGTCTCGGGTAGTCTCAGATAGCATATTACACCATTCACAACTCCTTGGCGCCTGTGGTGCTCAGTGTGAACCTGTGGCTCTTAAATTCCCCTTGGGGAAATTGATGCAAATAGTTCTTGCCAAAAATTTCTGCCTAATTACCTACAGGAAATGGCCTACATCTATAAGGTGTTTTTGGGTCTAGGGAAATGGCCGAACATTATATCAATGTTTGTGGCGGGTCTGGGGGGATTTTGGGACATTTCTGGCCTGTGTTTCCCTCCATCTGTCAATCAAGACGGAGGGCATGTGTGGTTTATTGGGTGAAGAATAAACCCTCAGGTGTTTATTGGGGGAAGAATAAACCCTCAGGTGTTAATGTTTATTGGGGAAAGAATAAACCCTCAGGTGTTAATATGTTTATTGGGGAAAGAATACCCCTCGGTAAATTAGGGTCCTCGTGTGTCCATACCGGGGTACTCAGTGTCAGCAGTACTATCAACCAGGAAGCAATTCTTTGGGAAACAGGGTAAACAGATATGTCAACCAATGCAACCCCTGTCCACATGTTGTTTTCTATACATGGGACTCCATTGGCACTTGTGCCCAACACAAGGCCCCCGTTTTGCCCGTTATGCACCTTGTGTGTTGGTAGCTCGGTTGTTCCCCCCAGACCTGGGTTTTTAGTAAGCAATGCGGCCATTTATCTCCACTTTCCTGTTGTGTGCACAGCTTGTGTTCAGCTGGTTATGATATCAATAAATGGGTAAATCAAGTTGGTGTTATGGGTTTTGTTTCCACGGTAATGGTTTGAACCCAATATAGTGGAGGAAAGTTTGTGTATATTCCCCATTGTTTTTGCTATCAAGTGGCTAAGCCACTTCAGCCAAGAGTTTAGATGTCCCTAGGTGGACATATCGACTGTTCAATTAATAGACAATGATCAATATCTATGAACTAATTGCCAACGATGTTCGAGAATACTTCCTTTAGGGCGCTGAGTCAATAAATAAGGAAACTATCCCAAAATATTTTCGATTACCGATCTTTGTTAGTGATTGTATTCTTTCATTCACTTCTTTAGGGCTACAGAAGTCAAATCGGAAAACGTCGATGATCGCATGCAAATGCTATTCATTACTTTATTTCAACTGCAAATCTGGGATTTAATTACATGGACGTTGAAAATAAACCGGATGCTTTGGAGAAAAGTCAGCGGACAACATCTTGTTCGTACCCAATTACCGCCATTATACGAAAACACTGGTGGGCCGTTGCATTATGTGCGGAGTGTGTAGGTTCTCGGAACCTGAATGGTACATGCTATTTCTAAGTGATCATACATCTACATCTATACCATTAAACCGGATGGTTGCTATTTCATTTCGTCTACTAAATTTCAAACTGATTGCCAGCGCTTTGACCCTCTCCTACAGACCCAGTGATTTAATTAAATCTCGCTACTGGACGTACGCATACTTTGGAGTGCACACCTCGGGATGTCTTTTCTTTCCTGTTTTTGACTATTTCCCTGTACAGTTCTCCCCTCTTTTCCCCTGCAGATTTCCTCCCTCTTTTTCCACTAACTGTAACGCTAGTGAATTTTAACCATCTGCATTATATATCGCTGTAAATGTATAATCTCCTATGGTAGACATAATGTTTGAATAAATGAATGAAATCCATTATGCATACAAGTTTAATACATTGATACATACATGTTAAAATATAACCAACAACAGTAATCATGATATTATATGTAGATATATACAGTGCCCATTCACATACACACGTTAATACATACCAGCAAATAATCAGATAGTAATCATGATATTATATGTAGATATATACAGTGCCCATTCATATACGCACGTTAATACATACCAGCAAATAATCAGATAGTAATCATGATATTATATGTAGATTTATCACGCCTCACACAAAATTGTTGAAATCTAATTGGTCAGATCTTGGTCACATGACGCCGTGAAAAAAACCGTATCATGCGAGTAAAATCCGTATTGGGCGAGTAATTTTATTTATCGTCGGGTTCGACTTGCAGCCGTGTCAAAAGGAAAGACATTTGACTAAGTTGTATGATATAGACCCCCGCATATATACAGTTAGAGGTCTTCGACGTGATAAATTCGTTACACAGTTAGTTAGTGACCTAACTAACTACAGCTGTAATAATATACAGTGCCCATTCATATACACACGTTAATACATACCAGCGAATAATCAGATAGTAATCATGATATTATATGTAGTTATATACAGTACCCATTCATATACACACGTTAATACATACCAGTAAATAATCAGATAGTAATAATGATATTATATGTAGTTATATACAGTACCCGTTCATATACACACGTTAATACATACCAGTAAATAATCAGATAGTAATCATGGTATTATATGTAGTTATATACAGTACCCATTCATATACACACGTTAATACATACCAGTAAATAATCAGATAGTAATCATGATATTATATGTAGATATATACAGTGTCATGTATGATTTAAATGAGACTGGTGAATTAGATGGCAAAACCGGTATCCCACACACAGAACCTTAGTGTGGTCCCCAGTATCTAAATATAGGACACTCCTCAGAACAGGTAACATGTCTCTTATTTCTATTATTTTCCATGAAAGAAAAGAAAGGGTTGAGCAGATTTTTTGTGGTATTTCATTTAATCCGTAATGTTAACTTGCATATAATAGTTCATCTAAGAAGGCGCTAATTCGTTTTCTGACCCTCCTGACAAAAATGGAAAAATTTGATTTCCAGCATTCTCGTTGTTTACGTTCGATTGTTTCCACTAATGCGAAATGGTGTGGCAAGAAGACATCGCTGTCTCCTAATCTTAATGTCTTTCCCTCTACTTCGCTATCAGTCAGTAATACGAATTCAGAATTCGTGGTCCTATTCAGCTGTGAACACTTGCAGGGAATAATCAGTGTGACGTCATTTCTCACGGTTTTCTCATGTTTCAGAAAGTTAGTTTGCATTTTCCAAAATCTCCCTAGCATCGTGCTAGACGTCACTAATACTGTGTATGCTGTAAGGAAAAGTTCGTGGATCAATTATTTTTCAACAAAATTTAATTTCATTAAATGTAGAATTCAGTTTTGAATTTAAGAGATAAATGATTACTGTGTTTCTTGCAGACTGCTTCTATTCCAGACCTGATGTGCGTCATAATAAGTCGCTGACTGCGTAAACATACTCTACACAGACTGTGGAGATTTTCTCCTTTATTTCGTTGCCTGAAAATGAATATTCTGAAACCAATGTAAATTATACTGTCAAATTCCAGCAAATAAAAAGAAATAATCAATCTATTTTATCTATGCATTTAGAGATGGATATCAGTAAAATTTAAAATGAGAAGAGAAAATCTTCTCATTTTGAATTTTAGTGATATCCATCTCTAAATGCATAGATATGTTTGTCAGATGTAACTGACGTCTAGTTGAAACGTTTTCTTTTCAATACTTCTTACCTATCTTTTCTCCCACCGAAATAGATGTCGCATGCAGCGGGTACGTGATCACCATAAGAAATTAAGGAATCATTTAATGTGTGACAGCAATGCTTGTCACCCTCCTGCGTTTTATTTATAATTGTCCTATCTTTACAACACAATTGTGTCGCATTGTGGTAACCATACAGACCGCAACAGCTTTGCCACAAAGGTATGGTGTTTTCGTCTCCTGGAATAATTCGTTTCATCATTATCCGTTAAAGTCAAACACTCTGTTGCTACCGCAGATAATTTAAGTTCATATACTTTTTAATAATTATATTCTGATTTTCCACCTTAATTGATTAGTTGACAACCGTCAATTAATAAATTACATTTTTGCATATATATAGATAATATCAGCTGTGTCTTACAACGTTAATTTTTGCTTTCATCAAATCATTTGAGTAGGATTTCTTACTGCAACACTGGTGAGTAGACAGATTGTAGGACCTGGCGCCACAGCAACCTTCTGTCAGCTTAATGATCCTATCCGTTCCACAACAGATTCCATCTGTAACTTTTTTGTGAGCAACCCCATTGCAACACATATGAGTAGAGGAGTTTATATAGCCTAAAATAAGATTAAAAGATTGCTCCTGGTCCATGACAACTTTTGTCTTTAAGACCTCTTTGGATAGCAAAAGACAATTTACAATTTTTTTTCACAGATGTTGAAGCCATCTTTTAACAAATCTATGATTATGACATTGTTGTTCATAATTAAAGGACCTAATATTGATTGTTTTGATGCTGACGATTTCTAGTATTTTTATACATTTTTGTAATTTCCTCGTATTATATATCAAATGATACCTCGGTCTAAATGATATGAGATATTTTACAAGATTTAATGCGTTTTGAAAAAGAACGTTTTGAACATTAGACAGTTCATGTTCAACGAATACTAGTACCTTGACCACAGCACTCTTGATCAATCGGCGCTAGAATCTTAAAACCCTTGCAGCACCTTTGTTCAGTCCTGTTATACAAATGAACCCCGCAACAGTCGGGCAGGTAGAGAGAGGTAGGAATGTAGTGCAACATCTGGTCACAACATATTTTCTGTGATGTGTTATATATTTCAGTGCCACATAAATTTTCATCTAAACTAAGAATCTGGTCATCTACGCAGTGTTCTGCGGTTACATCGTAATATTTCGCCTTGCAACAGTCTCTGTTCTTAGATGAGGCCACTTGGAAGACACCGTCATGTTCACAGCAGAGTTGAGAAGAATTAAACAACTGCTTTCCTCCGCAACATCAGACACCTATATATATATATATATAAAATTTGAGGCGCAAATTGGCACTGGAATTTTTCATTTATGAAAAAAAGCGCAACGTAAAATTAATTTCTTGATTTCTCGTTATCTAGAATGCTAAACGAATTGTTCTAGCAAAACAAATGAACGTCTTTAAAATATTGATAAATTTCATATATCAACGCTCCGTTGTCCCCAGCAGACATGGTGCTATTTCTATGATAGTTGATACCAGATTAAGATTAAGATGACCGTTTGATAGAATGAATGAGATGTGAATCCTCTCACCCTGTGTTGGATTGAGTTTTCCCCCGCAGCAAATGGAGGAGGATCCCGTGGACCTGTACAGAGTGTTCCCACAACAAACTCTATTACGTTTGGGATGTAGCGTATCATTGCAGCAAATTTTCTCCATTGGGTTGAAAAGTTCTCCTGGGAAACATTAAGAAATTGATGGATTCAAAAGCCATATTTTTCAAACCCATTCTGCATTATCATTAGCTTTTTTCGGTTATTATTTTCGCCTCTTTGTTATATTATTTTACACAATACCTTTAAAGAATGTGGAGAATTATATAACATAATGTTAAAAAGAACTTTTATAGTATTTAGCGGCAAATCTATTCATGTGTATCTTCATTTTCCTCTGGAAAATACATGTAATTTTAACGATTTGAAGTTAAAGTGATATCGAATTAGTTACCGTTGCAACACGATTTTCCTCGTCTCTCGTGAACAGTTCCATTGCAGCAGATCTCCGTCCTAGTGTGGTATGTTTGCACTGATTGGTTTACAGAGCAGCATAGTTGACGGACTCGGTCGGGAGACTTCGATTCTTCATTGAAAACACAGGATTCTACGAAGCCTAGATGAACTGTATAATGAATCGTAAAGGATGGATTTATCAGCGACTTAACAAACTCTTAAGAAAAACACGTTCATGTTCCAATAATCATTTCAAACGATGTTTGCTTATTTGACCCCTAAAATGAATATTCATATTTATCAATGTTGGCAGAACAGCATTAAATTTCGAGTCTGGACAGTCCTCGTCACAGAATGCTAATACCTACACGGGTATTTTACAATATCTAGAAATGTTCAGAATATTTTTGGACAGAAACCATTGTTTTGTTAGTTTCCCTCGTCACTTCCTGGTCGTGAGTACCCGCCTACTTTAAATCTTATGAGAAGATGTGGAGTTTTATCGTGACCTGTGGTCATGACAAATTGTCTTCCGTTTCATATCTAAGTAATGTACAGTAACTCATAACTTTTATTTCAATATGGAGGAAGTAATCAGGACTTTTTTATTTACATTACTTACAGAATTCATTAAAATACAATACTGGAAAACAATTTGGAACTGAATAAAAATGTTTATGAATTTCTTACCACTGGACATGTACAGGAACAATAGAGATCTCAGAAACCAATATACAATCTCCATTTCATTCACAGATCCTGCTTCTTCTGCAATGATATAAATCAAATGATATTTTTTTTTGATGTTTTTTGTCACACTCAACAATTTTTCAGTTATATGGTGGCGCCCAGTTTTCTCACTTACCGGCGCGAGCGGAATTCGAACCCGTGTAGGCAGAGGTGAGAGGCCGTGTGATTTTGAGCGCAATGTTCTAACCACTCGGCCACGGAGGCCCCTAAATCAAATGAAGGATAGCTATATGTATACTTAGTATCATAAAATATACATATTTGAAAGTATTATTTTGGAGACAAATAGTAATGTTAGAGTGTAAAACTTATACGGTACCAATTTGGATGCACCAGATGCGCATTTCGACAAATAATGTCTCTTCAGTGATGCTCAACCGAAATGTTTGAAATCCGAAATAACAATGACGTTTTAGAGCTATTATAGCCAAAAACAGCGTGCCAAAAAAAAGTGGAGTCAAATTCGGCTAAGGATAAGAGCTATGCATGGGGGAGATAATCCTTAATTTTGAAATGAATTTCTAAATTTTATAACAGCAATTAAATATACATCCGTATTTTCAAGCTAGTAACGAAGTACTTAGCTACTGGGCTGTAGAGACTCTCGGGGACTAACAGTCCACCAGCAGAGGTCTCGACCCAGGGGTCATAATGTAAAACTTATACGGTACCAATTTTGATGCACCAGATGCGCATTTCGACAAATAATGTCTCTTCAGTGATGCTCAACCGAAATGTTTGAAATCCGAAATAACAATGACGTTTTAGAGCTATTATAGCCAAAAACAGCGTGCCAAAAAAAAGTGGAGTCAAATTCGGCTAAGGATAAGAGCTATGCATGGGAGAGATAATCCTTAATTTTGAAATGAATTTCTAAATTTTATAACAGCAATTAAATATACATCCGTATTTTCAAGTTGGTAACGAAGTACTTAGCTATTGGGCTGTAGAGACCCTCGGGGACTAACAGTCCACCAGCAGAGGTCTCGACCCAGGAGTCATAATGTAAAACTTATACATGTACGGTACCACTTTTGGTGCACCAGATGCGCATTTCGACAAATAATGTCTCTTCAGTGATGCTCAACCGAAATGTTTGAAATCCGAAATAACAATGAAGTTTTAGAGCTATTATAGCCAAAAACAGCGTGAGAAATTAATTGTTATTGTAGAAGGAAATAGGAGAAGGTTACTTGGACGCGAGTTAGTACTTAGGTGCATACTTTGGCTTTAATTTGACATTGGGGCTCTGAATATTTTCTTGGAAGTTCAGGAATATCTAAATGTATGTCTAGAAATCGCGGTGCAGCACACGACGTAATCCAGTCAGGACTGATCATTGAATTTATGAAGACAACTAAGATTCAAAAAGTAAAAGCTATCTAAGTGTGTGGTTTTCTTTTCTAATCATTATAAAATCTACATGGAATTATGTACGTAGTAAAAAACTGAATGAGATTGTGATACGACTGATAAATCTACAGGCTCGTAATTTCATACCAGGTATTTGAAGTTTTATAAAATATAATTAATCTATCATAATTTTATATTTGTGATGGATATCAGTTAGTTCCTAATTTTGTTATCATTTGTACCGACTTTAAAATAAACTCACACACACTACATACATAGACTTACTGCTATGGAATTCGTCGCTATTTCTTCCTATACTAGATGTATGATCCAAAATATCTTGTGTCTGTGTGTGCTCACTGAAGAACTATCAATAATTGCGCATGTGCTTCGAGATGCTTACATGCACTTTCATTTCTAGCTGGTGATTACTGTTAATAGAAAAGGGGAATATCAACTTTATAAATAAACATGACTACAGCTAAATACAAATATAAGGAAATAATGCATAGCTATTTACACGCAAGCAGTAATGAACAAATTGAACATGGCCGACTTAGCATAAGTAATGATTCATAACATGTAAATCTTTGAATATGAACAATAAAAAGTATAAATTATAACAGGTCATTTGTACATGATATACTAAGTTTTTGAAATTTAATAAAAATTAGTTTTAATGCTTTCACAATTTATAATATTTCAGAATTCAAATATAAGCCTATTATGCGAATATTTAATTGAATTCATTGTATTAATTTATGTAGCAATATTCCATTATCACCTGCATATGGTGTTTATATATCTCAACTGATTCGATATGCAAGAGCTTGTTCTGGGTATAGTCAGTTTTTAAATCGAGGTAAGCTACTGACAAACAAGTTGATGGTACAGGGATTTCAACAGTCTCGATTGAAGTCAGCATTTCGCAAATTCTATGGTCGTTATAACGATCTAGTTCGTCAATACAACCTCGCATTGGGTCAAATGCTGTCTGACGTGTTTCATACCGATTGTTAAGCCGTTCTTAGCACACTGATTTTGACTGCGGATAACTCCGTTTACCTGATCAGGATATGGGGCTCACGGCGGGTGTGACCGGTCAACAGGGGATGCTTACTCCTCCTAGGCACCTTGATCCCACCTCTGGTGTATTGCTTGTAGGAGTTATGAGATTGATCACTGTTCGTTATCTTCACCTTGCATTAATCAAGGGACACTCAAATTCAGCTAGTGTCGTGTTACAAGAAAATATACTATGTAACACATTTTCGATGACATGTTCATGGATGAAGTATTCATTACATTACTGTCTAAAGTATTTCATTTTCGGGAGTTTTTTTTTTTGTTGTTGTTGCTCTGATTTGAGAATTTTCTCAGAGGTAAAGGTTCCGATTTCCTCTTTTTATATGAGAGTAGAGGATCGGGCCCCATAACTACCAAACTTAGAGACGAACTCCGTAGTTATGAATTTAAGGTGAACTCCTGTGTCAGCAAACTAAGACGAATTACGAAGCCACTAAACTTAGACGAATTCCGGTGACAATAACTAAGAGAAACTACGGGGCCAGCGAACTTAGACGAATTCCGGGACAGCAAACTTATACATTCATTCACTCAATATTTTATTCCTCTTTGTAGAAATACATATACTACAATAGTGATGAATCATATAACACATATACCAATTAAATATGAAGATGTGAGAACAAAGATGAAAGGAAAGAACATTACATAAGTACATGTAAAGGAATAAAAAAGAAAGAAAATAGGATGTACAAGGAACTCCATGTATTAAAGACTTTTAGTTTGAATTACATATGCTTTGTATATGGCAAATTCTCATATGTAAGTTGTATTTGTTTTTCCTCCTGCTCTGATAGTGTATCCACTATCCACTATCAGAGCAGAAGGTAAAACAGATAAAGTATATAATATAATAAATATAAATATATAACACATTTTCGATGACATGTTCATGATTTTTTGGGGGCTTTGGCTAACGTATATACATCTTCTTCATCAAGAGCAGAAGTCCCGTGGGGATCCGGGTCAGAATAGGTCCTCAGTACCCCTTGATTGGCGTAAGAGGCGACTAAATTGGGGTGGTCCTTCGGATGAGACCGCAAAATCCGAGGTTCCGTGTCACAGCAGGTGTGGCACGATAAAGATCCCTCCCTGCGCATTGGCCATAAGCGCCGAGCATAGGCCTAAATTTTACAGCCCTTCACCGGCAGTGGTGACGTCTCCATATGAGTGAAATTTTCTCGAGAGGGATGTTATACAATATTCAATCAATCAAGAGCACAACATGCTGCACATATACATAGATCAGGGTTTGTAATATTGTCCCAAATTATTTGAGGAAAAGTTGAGTTAACTGCAGACAGTGTGTTTAAACATATTGCTGTATCAAGAATTACAAAGTTGGCATGTTTATATGTTTATTGTCCAGAATTTAACTAAGGTTATAATACTTATTGTATTTTGTATCGCCCACATGATTTTTCAAATTCCTGGCAACCCCTTTCCATTATGTAACTGTATAAATCGTGTAAAACCTTAGTCAAGATATGTTCGTTAATTTCATTCATAATCTTCGGAAAGAGATATAGCGGAGATTTTTCTAGCTAGATTTGTTTGAAAAGGCACCAGATTCCAAGTAAGATGTAAGATATTGCATCAATGAATATTTATCTAGAATGACTGGTATGTCTTTAATTAATCCATGCATGTTTTCCCATGTAAAATGTAACGAGTGTGAAGAAAAATAAATGTGTCGCCATAAATGTGAGTGAAATTGCAGTTTTCCTAGAACCAATAGTTTCTTTTTATCAATTTCAGATATTATAAGTCTTAGACCTGGTAATTTTCACACATATCGGACCGTGATGGTCTATTTAAGCTTTGTATACATGTATATGTTGAAATCAATGCAAATCACTCCAAAGTTCACATCCGTATAAAATAGAAGGTATGACTACCTTTTTATCACCCCTCCCCCCCAAACTTTGGAGACAATACCTAAGACGAACACGGAGGCAGCAATCTTAAATAAATTATGGGACCAGCAAACTGAGATGAAATAATAATACTGATACTATATACTTTATTTAGAGAAGATTACACGATTAGTGCAATACGGTGATTCGGTTAGTGCATTATAATTACACTTTCTTCCTGGGACCTTCTAAGTTAAATCTAATGCAAAACATTACAAAGCACCTATATTTGTCACAAAAATTAATATTATATCTATATGCACATACATACATTGTACATGTATAAATGATATCATACGATATGAATACGGAGGAGATTTAAGAAGTGAATACATGTACGAGCAAAGTTATGCAGGACACGACAAAGGAGGGACACTTTTAAAGAGGAATCCAGGGATCATTACGGCTGCCTTTAATGGGATTCTCCATATGATGTTTAAAGATTGACAAGGATGGTAAGAATCTCATATTTATAGGTAGATCATTCCTAAGTGTTAGTCTGTGTAATGAAAAGAAATGTATGTTTATTTTTGTAATTCTGACCTTAGTGCGCGAGTTTCAGAACTATGGAAAGTAAATAGATCGTACGGATTATCAGGGCTCGTACCTCAGAAGTTGTTGGTAGCTTGTGAGTTTTGTCTATAATTGCCTGGGTCGGTTTCATCGCCCTTCTTGAATGTATGAGTAACTGTAGCATATCTTGAATTCGGGGGAAAAGTGAGTTATTGATTTAGACATAATACAATTTTATATCATGAAAGGTTTTATATACAAGCTATTTTCATTTCGTATGTCATCATCAATATATTTGGTATATATATAAAAAAAAAATGTAATTCTTCTTCGTATTCATAATTCAATGTTCGGCCTCAATTAAAAGTGGGATCGTAATTCCCTATAATTCATAACCAGTGCGAACTATTTTTTTTTTTTTTTTACATTTCGATACGTGTAGAAACAAGAACAAGCTTCGAAAAAGTCTTTATATCATATCAATGATGGATATAAATATTTATTATTGACAGAATATTAAAAGACAAGTTGTTAACATTTCCAAAGTTGGGTACCAACGTACCCAATAGATATATGAATAAACAAATAAATAGATAAATAAACAAATAAAGATAAGAAGCAAAACAATAAAGTTACCATAATTTCAAAATATAAGGTCAAATCTTATATGAAATTCAAACTATATATATATATATATATATAAATGTGTGTGTGTGTATGTGTGTGTGTGTGTGTGTGTAAGACTCTAAAGTGTGATGGTCAAGCCAAACCCCGATGGTCTGCGCCAAACCCCGATGGTGTGACATGCCAAAGTGCGATGGTCCACACTCAAGCGTCGAAGTGCGATGGTCTGACACGCCAAAGTGCCATGGTGTGACACGCCGAAATCCATTGGTTTGTAAACGACACAGTGTTTTGGTACAGACTGTACCAACCGTGTGTTGTTTCACTAAAATATCAGTGCAAAATCCATGCATAAAAAATAAGAAGTTCAACTTATTTCATTACCATTTAGTTGTCGTGTTATTAAATTTCCAACGCGAAATGGTGAAGAATGTTTCGCATTATAGCATATCCCTATGATTTTATTACGTGTACGTCACAAGTAATAAATGGTCATGAATTAAGGAATGTTTGGGCGAAGTAGATATTTCGACAACAAATGTACTTTGCCGTTCTCACTATCCTTAACCGTGTAAACCTTGCCGTTGCTGTCGTCCGTGTTGCATTTATTCGGTTTCATTTTGAAAGACGTTAAGAATGACGTCACAATGATTTGATGTCACAAACGAGACTGAACTCCGCACCATCGGATTTTGGCGTGGCCATCGCACTTTGGCGTCCGTAACGTTAACAAACCATCGCACTTTGGCGCACTCCATCGCACTTTGGCGTGAGCATCGCACTTTGGAGCGACCATCGCACTTTAGAGTCTTATATATATATATATATATTTATACATGTATATATAATATACGTTAGGCTTTTTTTAAGAATAGCAAATATATTTTCCAATTTGTTATTTCTTTTAAAACAGGTTTTATTTTGCATCTTTAACTCTTGTCAATTCTCGGAAAAGGCAGGAAATACTTTAAACTAGAGCCCCCTGGTGATCAAGTACAAGATGTTTTAATTTCCAGTGTTTTGTCTTTGTTCTATTTACAAATTATAAAGATAGCCATTTCCTCATGTTGTAAATAAAGCACGTATACACCGTAGATTTTCTTAAATCATCTTCGCTAGTCAAGGGTTTACGATCCACTCCGCTTATCTACAATTTGTAGAGACTAGCGAAGATGTTCTTAAATATAGTATATCTATTTTAAGGGTTGGGGATTCCAACAGAAATGAAAGTAGAATATAAAATGAAAATACATGAGTGACGTGCTTCAAGACGTATGCTAGCGAGACGAGTCGTATTTCATACTGTCATGTATCATTGAAAACAAGTTAACAATATCTAATTGTTTGTCCATATTTGTTTTGCATTGAACGAAATAGAAAGAGGAAAGGAGAATGATATTGAAAATATGCATCTGAGATTTGGGGTTCTATAAATTCATCTTCAAAAATATTAAGAACTCCAGGCTGTACCATTAACAAAATGTACTCCAACCTATTTTGTGACAAACTTCATTTGAAGTTTTGTAAATCAATACTTGATCAACTCTTTTCCACTTTTAAATAATGGATATTGTGAATCTAAGTCACTGTTTGAGCAGAATGTCCCGTCATGGTACAGTACCACCAATTTTCTTATCAACAAGCTAGATGGTGCTCGGAATTTGACTTGTGCACTGAAAGATTGTTTATTCAAAAATTATATTAAGGAATGGAAATCACAAGCTACTTCACAATAGGACAAAAAATTTAATTGCTACATATCTTTTAAAGATCGAAAAAAAATAAACACCGCCTTCAAATTTACCTGGTCCGTGAACCCTTGTCAGTCAGGAGAAATTAAGCTTAATGCTAGAAATTGATAGACATTAAAAGTACTAGTCTTTGTGTATACCTTATCTATCTTAAAGCTGACATGAATTAATAAATACGTACACCTTTCTCATCTTATCCGCCATATTTCTCTCAGGTAGCCTAATTTACTCTACCCGTATATACCCCAAATGTGATTGTCACACCTGAGTGATTTTTATAGGTGGACTCGACCAGTGCACATCTCCGATAGTAATATGTAGGGAATGCGAAACAAATAAAATAACATTTTAAAACATTATGCTCTGCTCAAAATTACAAAATATTTATTGTATACCAATGCAACATTCCGAAAGTTTAGATAATTTAGAAAAGATGCAAAAAAAAAAAAAAAAAAAAAAAAAAAAGCTTTTCTTGCATACTTGCAAGTGCATGCAAGTATTTGGAGTTTATGATATAAATGCGGAGAAATCATTTGCCAATTACATACTGATAGAATGGAATAAGCAAAGAGCATAAAATATATTATTTATATCAATTCTTGCAAAATACAGGTCCATGCCATATGCATAATATGTAATGCACGTGGCATATTCGCCAAAAAAACTCGTATCAAATACGGACGTCTATTCAACAGGTATCGGAGATGTGCACTTACCGAAAATATTAGATTCTCTTTATTCTGATAAATCCACGAAACAAAATGATAAACTCCATTTGTATCTCGTTAGAACTTTACAACAAGTTGTCATTCCATTATACAGACTGCGACACACTTCACCCGTGCCAAATAGGGTGTATTCAATCGGGGGAGATGTCAGAGTCGAAAAGTTTTCCTGTATTGAATGCTTGTCTGGTCGAGGTTTTGCAGTTTATAGAAATCGGGAATCTAATCATATACACTGAACATCTGGTTGGATATATTGCGTGCTCAATTCAAAATTTATCGATGATCATATACAAACTTGGATATACAAATAAGAGAATAATGATCGAAAATATACATCTGTTTAAAAATGCGGGTATTACATTTGCAATCCATAATAAACAGTTGATTACACAAAGACACATATAAAAGGAAATGTATAAACGAAAATATAGTTTTATTGTTTCTTTGGGAACCACATAATTATTTACGGTCTCCGTATGTCCATATTCATTGATTGGACGAGAGAGAGAGAGAGAGAGAGAGAGAGACTGTCCTAATTCGATGTACAATATATCATTTCACAGAAGGAAAGAAAATTGATCACTGATATAATGGTAAGCTAACAAGCATTAAAAATTTTCAGCTATTTAAAAATTTGTTATTGACAATATATTAAAAACTTACAGGAGTTGATGCTTATAATTGAATTCATTACAAATTGAAAAAAAAAATATCAGTTTTAACTGTGCATGTAGAAAATACTGACTTTGTATGTTAGAATAACGGAAAAAAGTAAATTGTCAAAAAAGTGGGGAGATCAGACCAGCCCAGCCTCCCTGCCCACCCCAACCCCCTGTATACGTGCCTGAAACAACATCAATTCGTGTTGAAAGAAAGGTGAATATCTGCATTTCATTAAATTCCAAAGGAGCTCGGATTTATGTGTTCCCCTATTGATTATTTTGTATGCAAGATTCGTTCCCGAATTTAGAATCATGCTTTCAGTCAGAGCAGAAATAAAATCATTTTGAAGTACATCTAGTTTGAATGCAAATGTGGGGTTCCTTCTTTTAATTTCATCAGACTCATTTGAACCCCCTCCCCCAAACTATGCAGCTTTGTTTTTATTGATATCTAAATCGGCATATGAATTCGGATATACATAAATACATGTATTCAGAAAAATCGCATGCATGCATTGCAGGACTATAGCATATGTGTGTTTTAACGTTTCTGTAACATGCCATAATGATTATTTTCATTTCGGAGATCTGTTTTTTCGTGATCATATATATATTGATACTAAAAAATGTTGATACTCTTGCCTTTTGCATATCCTACTAATGCATTACAGTAGATTGACACTGTATCATATAAAAAAAAAACCTCAACACGAATTTTACTAATTTATGAATACTAACATCTTATCGAATACATTTGAATTTGAAATTTCGACGTACAGCGGTATGTCTATTTTCAGAATATATCCATTGCGCCAGATCTCCGAAATGAAAATAATCATTATGGCATGTTACAGAAACGTTAAAACACACATATGCTATAGTCCTGCAATGCATGCATGCGATTTTTCTGAATACATGTATTTATGTGTTCGTGAATGAAGTTCCTACGCTTAAAACTATCTTGGCCTTTATGCATTTTGTTTTGTGATTTTGGTTTACCATTCCTTACACTGTGTAAATGAAGTAAAACTTGGTAAAGGGTGCAATTCTACACCATACAATTAGTATGCATGCATGTGTTGAAAAGCAAAATGTACATGTAATAACCAGACATGTATCGTCATTTTTCATGGGGTGGGGGGTACAACAGGAAGAAAAAAAATGGAAAATTTGATTCTTAAAAATTTCTTGCCATTCCAAATAATAATTAAAAGGATGAACGAAAACATCAATAAAATAAAACATAAAACCCAAACAAACCAAGATGTTTTATCCGATGTTCAAAGTCCTAATGTGGGGGCGAAGGGTTACAAGAGTCTTTTATTTTGACTGCCTCAATAATTTCCCCCTACACTTTATTTTCTTCCATTGTTGGGGGTGGGATGGGGTGGTTAGAGTCCTCTACTATGAGTGCCTCATAATATCTTCATTTTCTTAATTGGTGGTGGTGTGTGTCTTCTACTATTATATCAGAACTTTCAAGCTGGGGTCAATTTTAGGGGGAGGGGTTGTCACCCAATATATTTTTTATTTGCATTACAAAATAACGGCCTCTCACTTCTGCATCTGTCGGCGTGGGTTCGAAACCCGCTCGCGCCGGTAAGTGAGAAAGTTTCCCAATTTACTTTCGGAAGGTCGATGGTCTCTTCCCGGGTACATTGTATCTGGTTTCTCTCTTCCACCAACAAAAACTGGGCGCCACCAGATAACTGAAAAATTGTTGAATGTGGCGGAAAACATAAGAAAAAACCAAACAAACAAAATAACAAAAAAGTGGATATTGTTATCAAAGGTGGGGACAGACACTATTGGCCCCTTCCCTTGATTCTAAGTACTTTGACCTTTGTATTTGGGAGAGGGCCTACATATATAGGCTATGCCTGTTGCCCAATCCTGTTGAGTTTCTCAATAAAATATGTTTAAATAAAAAAAATTCTATGTGCTTGATAACTACGCATGTGATAAACTCAATTATTACATTTTACATTACTACAATTTGCATCCGACGCAGAATGTAATAAAGCAAAATGGCATAGATATATAAGATCTATTAAGCGCCGAATTAGCATAAAATGAAGTAATTGAAAATAACATTATTTAAAGATATGTTTAATTTTTAATTATTGCATGCTTTAAATGAATCAAATAAATCTGTAATATCAATTAATGAGAGCAATATTGAGTTACTGTTCTGTTATACATGTATTGAATTAACGATATCATTTGTCTTAATAAGAGCGCGATTATTACAAGATCATCGTTTGAATCTCTCTCTCTCTCTCTCTCTCTCTCTCTCTCTCTCTCTCTCTCCATACACTCGTGCAGTGTTGTATATGCAAATTATCTATGCACAAACAATTTATGTACCCAAAAGATTTCCTGATTTATAAATCTGCAATACTCTGACAAGCAAATCATACGGTATAAGGATTCATTCACAATACAGGGTAAATATTCTACTCTGATACTTCCCCTGATTGAAGATAGCTGATCGGCACGGGCTAAGTGTGTCGCAGTCTGTACAATGGACAATGTTGTTTACTGTTGGAATACAAATGGAGTGTACCGTTTTGTTTCATGGATTATGCTAATAAAGGGAGTTTTACTACTACTTTGAGTATTTTCGACAAGTGTACACGTACATCTTCGGTCCTTTACAGATATTACGAGTAGACCCAGGTAAATAATCATTGTCATTCGATGCTTTTTCATGGCGAGCATACGTGACCATGTCTTCTTTTACGGTATAGTAGCATTTATGTATTTGCATTTTGCTTGAAGTAAGTGTGAATGGTATAGAATTTATACCCTTTGCTTATTCCATTTTATCAATAGATCTAGATAATAGATGAAATATTTTTCCGCGTTTTTGTATAGTTTTGACGTATTTATTGCAAATGTACCACATTCACGTAAAGAAAAGGCATTCTATAATTATTTATCCAAAGCTTTTAGAATGATTTACTACTGTACGATATGTTTATCGTAATTTTGAGCACTGCATGGTGTTTCAAAACGTGATTTCATTTCTTCTTGGTGTCCTATAAATTAGTATCGGAGATGTACGTGTTACCTATCGAAGCTACCCGCACAGGTAAATCGAAGACACTGATGTGAAGTGAAGCGTAGCACAACTCGTACCCTTATATACCATGCGAACCCTGATACATATAACAATAGAATATCCAACTAATATGGCGGATTATCAAAGAAATATGGCGGACATATAGAATTATACTATATTTATTAATTCATGTCAGCTTTAACTGGCGATCGAGGCGTCCGTTCAATCGTTGGATGCTTGCCGCGTAATCCAGCTCGATAGGGAAACGGTTTTGGCTTTTTCATGTAGAGAGAGTCACACAATGATAGTAGTAAATTTTGCAAACAATTACATCAATTATAATAGAATATAGTAGGGTATGCTTAGGAATGGACGATTGATAATAATTATTATGGATTGTTGAATATACTTTAAACGGACATCGATTTTATGCTAAACAGTTTAATTATGAGTAAATACATTGTACGTTAATGAAATCTTATTTACACTCAATTGAAAATTTATAAGCGTAATTTTCCCATTGAAACATGGCGACAAAAATTCAACTTATCGGAAGAGAAATTGGCCGCTATAGGGCGGTCCTACTAAACAGAGTACGATAGAGTAGTTTAGAGTACGCTGGTAAAATTTCATAATTTAATGCAATTTAACCGCTGTTCGTAGATTTTTATACTTTAATTTAACCTAATAAATGTATATCTGGAATATATAGTGTTTGTTTTCATTAGTTTAGGGATTATTTCAAGTTACAGCTAACCGTTTGATCACGATCCCGATCTTTAACTACATATTACTAGGGCATTACATCTAAATTTCTCAGATTACGCCTTTATCCTATTTTTGAAGTATTAAGTCTTTTTATTATCAACTGAACAAAGAATTCCTTGAAAATAAGTTTGGTATTTGGGATTAATACTGGTGTAATATGTCACATTGCTCAAATACTTTCTCCAAACAAAATACTAATAATCGGGATCGAGATGCCGTAAATCTTCAATAAATTTAATGTTTTCTGGTCTAAATATCGCTAAAAAGCAAGTACTTGTGACAAATATTGCAATATTATTTTCTAATCATGCTTATTTAAGCGGTATACATACAAATAAACACTTAAGGGTTTCGGCATTCATAAAACGTACTAGATTTACCGCTTTTTGGTATCCGAAAACTCTGGTTCAGTATCTTCTTTACAGAATTTCCAGAAAAAGTTATATGATTCTTGTTTAATAGGTCACAAACAGTTATCACAATAAGTTTGATGTCATTCTATCAACTATTAAGAGAGAAATCATGCAAAAATCGTTATCCGGGACATTCGGGTTTCGGCCGTACTACATTTACCTCTTTCCACACCGGAGTTCGATCCGGACATGACGTCACGCTACTAGACCCTAGTCCTGGACCTACTTGTGATTTCTCAAAAATTTGAGTTTAAATACTTAGACTGTTCATTTGAAGGGATGATAAAAAAAAAAATGGGGAGTTGTCAGTATAATGAGTAAATTATGATATTTTTATTACGTGTACCCCCATTTGTCAAACGGCAATAACAGAATTCATTGAAGAAGTCCTAGAATATGTCCATAAAATTTTGTTTGAGGTATGATTTTTTTCCTCAAATATGAAATAAATATGTCTAACTAAATAATTAAAAGTGAAATTTTAACATAATTTCATGTTTTTTAATAATGGTGGTACAAAATTGAACTCAATACAGGCCCTCGGCAGTCAAAAATACGGCACTGCAACACCACTAATATGAATATTTTAAAACTTTGACTTGTGATTTTTCATTCAAACTCACATATTATGTTCATATATAAATGCTTGTCAAAATACAGTTAAAAAATCTGCCCTTTCTCAGCATAATGTTTTCACAGCATCTCAATTTATATTTACATTTTTTGGGGGGCCAAAATAGCCATTTTGAAGATGATTTTCACATAATAGAAGATAACAAATATATAACAACATAACAAATATATAACAAGTGCAGAACTGTTTTATTTAATTCCACAAGTGCATTATTGCATATCAGGATTTTTTTTTTAATTTAGATAAACCCGCACACGGTCGCCGATCTTTTGATCTACCGAAAGCCCGCGTTTTAGCATTATAGACAATATTGAAACAGACTGAGTTCTCGATATCTAAGGTAACTTAAATAAATCGCAATTGCATATATGGTGCATTTATATGCGAATTTTATTGTATCACCCTACATATTGTTTGTAATTATACATGTGTAGTACACGCACTTTTTTGCAATATTTCAATCCACTTTCATATATATACACTATAAATAGTGTGCTTCTTTTTAAACTTCGGTTGTTGAAGCATATTCGTTATTGAATTAATTGAATATAGGGGTTCTTTCTTGTGTATAATAGTTGGAATTGGGATCCAAAGGAAGAACAAATTTTTTGTCTAGACCAGTTATTGAAGGAACTTTTGGAAAATACGAATGTCCTGTTTTTGTAGGCCATGTGTTATGGTCGAGTCACACAGACAACTTTGGTAGGCAGAGAATTCTGGTGTGCCGTCCAGAAAACTGATTTAAACAGAATAAAACTTTCTAAGCTGTTTTGGAATATTTAGTCATCATGGGGCGTGGGACGATGATCGGTACATCAGCTGTACATAGCCAGAAAATCTACCTCACTACACAGAAACTCCCGTCGGAAACTGGTGCCTGTGCCAAGTCAATCAGATTGGCAGTCTTGTACCCACTCAATTTAAGACAGCTTATTTATAGATCTGATGTGTTTACTTGAAAGCGACAAGGAGTAAATTATACATACAAGTATAGCTACATTACCCTTAGTATTCTATATTCCTGTTTTTAAAATCATTTTACTGATTTGTTTGAGTATTTGTGCATTTTCATTTGTCATGAGCCAGATCAACTTTTGATCATTATTCATGTTACAAAAGTTCTTCTGTTATTCACCAATTCATATAAAACATTTCTTTACTCCTCAATATGAAAACATGACAGTAAAAATGTTTTTCATCATCAAGTGTATTGGTATTACATCTAGTACAGTGTCTATCTTGTCTAGGAATGCCCTGGTATCGACCTCTTCCAAAATCTAATCTATGACCTGATATGCGAAAGCGTGTAAAACTTCTAATCTGCTCAAAGTTTTTCAGTAATTGTAAATATTTCTCATGACCAAGGAAACCCTATTTGCTTGTATATACCGTCCCAAATACAGGAATGTTATCTGTGTTACCTGCACTATACATGTACATATTTGTATGATTGAAAATTTCAAGGTAATCAAACGTAAAAAATTAAAGCTCGACAATAAAGGGTAATTGAACTTATGTTGGTGAATATTGGTACGAGTTGGCTGTGAAAAGGCACGAGTTTGCGAGTGAATTTGACAGCCAACGAGTGCCAATACACACCAATATAAGTTCAATAACCCTTTTATTATATAGCTAAAGTATTTAGTTGTTAAGTTATATCCCCTTTCACTCAAACTACTCCAAAATAGACGAGAATCCATCAATATTGGCAGTGTGCAATAACAGCATGCATTTCTTAACTGTTCAATATTTAACCCGTCATTAATACATGAAGGAAACTGATTTTGTAAATGGGGACATCTTTTAAAAGTAAATATCAAATACCGACTCTGTCAGATTCGGGGACCGTCGTCTGCCATTTTGGCTTGTTTACGTCGTTACGGTAACGTCAATATGGAACGCTCATACTCGGAATGTTTCGGGCGCATACACTTTACGCAATGCTAAGTTAGCGTTCAATAAATTCTCAGGATATTGAACGCTAACATTCTCTAGATTTTACACAGATTTTATAATAGACTATTTATTAGCTATATAATAATGTCCGATATCGACTGAACTACAGCATTCTGCCTAGCGTTCTCATTCAATAAAAAAGTTTTATTATATAGCTAATAAATAGTCTATTATAAAATCTGCGTAAAATCTAGAGAATGTTAGCGTTCAATATCCTGAGAATTTATTGAACGCTAACTTTGCATTGCGTAAAGTGTATGCGCCCGAAGCATTCCGAGTATGAGTGTTCAATATTGACTTTACCGTAACGACGTAAACAAGCCAAAATGGCAGACGACGGTCCCCGAATCTGAAAGAGCCGGTATTTGATATTTACTTAAGCAAATTTTTTTTACTGTACATAAATTATGATGTCCCCATTTACAAAATCAGTTTACTTCATGCATTAATGACGAGTTAAATATTGAACAGTTAAGCAATGCATGCTGTTATTGCATACCTTCACCTTAGATGCTAACATTGATGAATTCTCGTTTGTTTTGGAGTAGTTTGAGTGAAAAGGGGTATAATTTAACAGCTAAATGCTTTAGATATATAATAAAAGGGTTATTGAACTTATATAGGTGAATATTGGCACTCGTTGGCTGTCAAAATGCACTCGCAAGCTCGTGCCTTTTCACAGCCAACTCGTGCCAATATTCACCAATATAAGTTCAATAACCCTATATTATTGAATGAGAACGTTAGGCAGAATGCTCTTTATTGAACGTTTTCTTGTATCCATTTGACTGCCTTCGTTCGTCGGATAACCAGTATCCAACGATGTATGACTGTCAGACATACAGTCGTCCTTTGGTACCCCCTGTATTCGTGACAACATTTTATATTGTCCTACCCATGTAACATCCTTGTTGTACAGCGCATTTTCAATCAGTACTATAAGCCAACTCAAGACCAACATCAATGTAGAAACCCTTAACATGTGTATATGGTATACATCTGTATATTGTATTGTGTAGTTCTATTTTTAAATTGTATACCATACTATAAATAAGATGTTTTGAATATTTAACATGTGTATATGGTATGCATGTGTACATATTGTGGTATCATGCATTTATTTTTGTGTATACTATAAATAAGCTGTCTCGAACACTTAGAGTACAAGACTGCCAGTCTGATCATCTTGGTTCGGGCACCGTCCTTTGGTACCCTCTGTGTTTTTGTGACATTTTATAATATTGTTGTACTTTACTTCCCATATAGGACACTTATTGTACAGTACATTTCCAATCAGTATTGTGGTGATAATTCAATACCTATGTCAATGTAGAAACCCTTAACATATGTATATGGTGCACATGTGTATATTGTATCATGTATTATAATGTTTAATTGTTAAAATTGTATATGCCCCCTGGAGACCCTTGATTGATGAATAAAGGAAAAAATATAAGAACAGGATAAGTATTTTCAAACTGATTGCAGGTGGACATGATAGAACACTATGTACAACTTTTCTATCATGAAATATTCACGGAATAATAAATACGCCTAGTATACTGCATGTGACCTTAGATCAGTATTGGTGATGTAAAATTTACTCAAGGAAATTACACTGTGTAGTGTATGAACTCTGTATATCATAGCAGGGGCGGATCCAGGAATTGCGGGGGTGGGTGGGGGGACTTTATGAGGCAGGGGGTCTGGATTTTACAGATTTTATAGGGCTTGGAATATGTCGCCTATGTAGCCATTTTTACTATTTTCTGTCATCTTTAATAGAGGGAAATCAATAAAATGACGCAAATTTTAAGGGTTTTTGGAAAAAATGTAAGCTCTCCCAATTAAAGTAATTCAATAAAAAGATTTTGTCATTTATTGCTCTGAGAGTGGAAGAAATTATTGCTTCTTTTATAGTTTACATTTTTGTAAACAGAGACCACGATTTACCTTATATTTCAAAATTACCGGTAAACTGTGTTTTATGTCTTATTCAGGATTTTTTCACTCATCTAGAGACGTCCACAGTTGCAAGTGTAATGCGAAAAAAATTCTGACCTACACATGGCGCTCAGGACTGTAACCGTGAGTGTTTTAATATCATATCTGAAAGAGCCGGGAATTTCAATTCTATTGCCAAAACAGCCACTACCTACATGCATGTTATAAACTACTTAGATTTATCAAAGGTAGCAAAAGAATCGTGTCACTTGAAAATTTAACATGATACCATAGATAAAGATTTCATTATTGGAGGTGTCAAGGAAGTCAGAAATTTCTATTTGTCCATCAAACTGATTGGGAAAAACGTTAACGCAGTAATATGGAAATGACGTATACCTATTTTTAAAAAAAACCCAAAACAAACAACCTATCTCAATATCTATAACAACAAACAAGTTTATTATGGAAACAGATTAATCCCCCTCCTTCAAGGAAACCTTGACCATCTTGATGAAATGAGACCCAGACTGTTAACCCGCTAACTTCGTGGTAAGATAATGTACACCTGACATGAGACCCAGACTGTTAACCCGCTAACTTCGTGGTAAGATAATGTACACCTGACATGAGACCCAGACTGTTAACTCGCTAACTTCGTGGTAAGATAATGTACACCTGACATGAGACCCAGACTGTTAACTCGCTAACTTCGTGGTAAGATCATGTACAACTGACATGAGTCCAGACTGTTAACTCGCTAACTTCGTGGTAAGGTCATGTACAACTGACATGAGATCCAGACTGTTAACTCGCTAACTTCGTGGTAAGATCATGTACAACTGACATGAGTCCAGACTGTTAACTCGCTAACTTCGTTGTAAGATCATGTACAACTGATGTATTTGCAGCTCTGTGGATTTTATGTTGAGATTTAAATTCATCAATACAAAATTGTTCTGTTGCTTTATACCATCTATGACCAGTTGACAGGGGATGCTTACTCCTCTTAGGCACCTGATCCCACCTCTGATATATCCAGGGGACCATGTGTTTGCCCATCTCTCTATTTTGTATTGGTTATAGGAGTTATGAGATTGATCACTGTTCGTTATGTTTATCTTTCACACAGGTAACCTCGACAAAGGCCGTCAATAAATGGACTTGTCTATAAATGGCTTACGACGAAGGTTGTTATCCATTAACAGGAGGTGCTTACTCCAGACACTCAATCTTACCTCTGGTGTATCCAGGAGTCTCTGTTTGTCCTACTCTCAATTTTGTATTCTTTATGACACTAATTGACCTCTGTTCCTTATCTTCATTTTTCGTATCAACCTCAACCTGGTCAATCATCAGCAAAGTATATTGTAGGTCACACTAAGCATCAGAAGTAAACATTGTGGTTACATTTAACATCCTGAAGTAGAACTTCCATGCAGGATTGATCAATAGTATAAGCATAGTATAAGCATCCCCTGTCGATCTATCCACCTGCCGTGAGCCCTATCACACCCGCTGTGAGCTCTATATCTTGATCAAGTAAATAAAGTTATTCGTAGTCAAAATAAGGGTGCCAAGAACAGCCTAACAATCGGTATGAAACACGTCAGACAGCATTTGAACCAATGATAGGTTGTATAGGCAATCTAGATCGTTATAACGACCATAGAATTTGCGAAATGCTGACTCTAAACGACACTGTTGAAACCCCTGCATCATCAACTTGTTTGTCAGTAGGCTGCCTTGATTTAAAAACTGACCATACGCAGAACAAGCTCTTGTGTATCGAATCAGTTAAGAGATAAAACTGTAAATATCATATACAGGTGATAATTGAATATTGCTACATAAATATGAGAAGTTGACGATAGAGAAGCTGAAATCATCCCGTTTGTCATAAATTTGAGATATAAGGTTCACGGTCGGGTGGGTGTGACCGATCGACAGGGGATGTTTAATCTTCCTAGACACCTGATCCCACCTCTGGTATATTCAAGGGTGCGTGTTTGCCAAACTCTTTATTTTGTATTCCTTATAGAAATTATGAGATTGATCACTCTTCGTTATTTTCACCTTTCTTGAATTCATGTTATCTAGAATCCTAAATAACTGTTCGTATTGAGGACCAAGATGTTGCTTGAGGCCGTAGACAACATTCTGGTCTGAGGGTTCAACAAAATACGATAAAAGCAACACATTATAAAATAATATATATATATTTATATAATTGCATTTTTAAAGTGACATAGATGCCCCATGGGTATAGGATGTTTTGTACATTGTAAAATATTATATACTTAATCAACAGACATAGAATCTGGGGATCCGTACAGCAAGGGTTTCAATTTCGATTTCCACGTAAGAGTAAATTTTCAAAAGAAATGGATATCGATCTAAGTTTATTATATCTTTCACATTTCAAGCATTTTCCGGGTAAAATGTGTTATCTAAAAGTTAAAATTTGTAACTTTGCAAAATTAGGATGCTTTATATCACAAAATTAACATTTCACTGGTTTGTTTGTATACATGAAAAGACTCGAGTCTTTGTTTACATAACACAGATTTAAGGCTAAAATATTGCTTTTATTCTTGCGTTCAGAAGTTCAAAATTTTGGCTGTCATCATTTAATCAGTTATATTTTTAATGTTTGACATCAAATATGAAAAATATTTTTTTCAAAAATCGTGAACCAGCCCCTTTAAAAGTCATTACCTGTAATACGCTATTTTGAAATGAATGGTTATTACAGAAAAAATAGTACGGAAGCCCATTAGTGCAAACCAGAACTAAATAAAAAACGAAATTATTATATAATAAACGAACTTATTAAATGAAAAACGAAATTAATGAATAAGAAGAGGAACGTACTGTACTGATAAGTCATTAATTCTACATGACACGGTAAAGTATTCAGTGCTTGGCATAAAAACAAAGGCCACCAGTTTTAGCAGCCACACTGGTACACACCGTATCACACCACCGAAACTTATTAGTGTAAAGTCAATGAGGAACCGGAGTCGGTTATCTTATCTTGTATTGCTAGAGGGCGCCACAGGCAAATCCGGCCCTGAACAAACAAAAATGATAAATGCTGAGAAGATGGGTTATCAACAACCATTCTCAAATGCGATTTCGGAAAACACAAACTTTTACTTACGATGACATCCAGTTGTGGTCATATGACAATACCTGAACTTAGGAAAGAGTTAGAAAAGTTTGGAGCAAAGAAATCGGGAAGAAAGTGGGAACTTGTAGGAAGGTAAATAAACATTCAATGTTTTTATGTTCATCCAAGTAAAATTTGATTAATGCGGTAAATAATTATCAATGGTGTTTAGATATTATATTATAACAACGTATTATGGAACTAGGTGTTATCAGAAAGGAATTCTTGTAAAATTTTGCAGATTTACCGAGCTAAGCTAAACTTGAATTTCCTCGGCAATTCCAACATCGTTGCTATATTACTTCATGTTTGCAGCAAAATAGAAAAGCATTTTTATATTGAATAAAACGGTACAGTGTTATATTATTTGATTATTGCCACTATGTTTTACATTATAATGATCACCTGATAAGTGTTATTTGATTACAAACTTAATTGAAGCATATAGAAGAAATGAACATCGTGCAAGGACAATGTTCTGGACCTTTATTTAATATGATGTCACCCGATCCACAACTCTACAGTGACCTTCATTGTGATAAGAGCTCTCCAAATTAAAAGGAATGACAAATTCATTGACGAGATGAAGAGAAGATTGAATGAATTTTATGAAAGATATTTTAAGTCTGTTAGTAAATGTACATGGAATAAATGTTGAAAAAATTAAATAAAGGTTTATTCTTGAATTACATCAATTTCTAATGGTGAATTATGCATAAGACGACACTATGCAATTCTTAAAATTGCACAACATGAAACAGACATAAGTAATTTTAGAGGAAAGCTTTGTTTCAGAGGTATTCATAGGTTCTGTCAGTATTTTGAAAGTTTTGGCAAGTCCAATAATTCTTTCAATGTGCACACGTTTGCTGGATATCTTTTTGTCCTCTATCACAGTAGCACAGGACATTCTGCTTTTCATTTTTAAAAATATTTTTGCGCAGTAAGGGTTATACATACTAAAATATGTTTTAGAACTTGTATTATAATTTATCAAAGAGTAGCAAATAATATAGCTACAAACATCTGCATCATTATGAACTTTTATATATATATATATATATATATATATATATATATATATATATATGGATAAATCTCCGATATAATCTTCTAGAGTGCTCGACGTGGCCTCACGGAGCTACATAAATTGACGATCAGATGGAGTTCAATCACATAACATTTATTTCTCTACAGGCTGTTTCGTGAGGGGATGGTTTCCCCTCACTCGTCGGGAGAAAAATGACATCTAACGGAAAACATCCGCGTGGCTGAGAATATGTTACAATTTCTCTAGAATACAGAGGTTGCACTTTTTTGAAATGTTTGAGTATGATGATGTTTTTCCTAAAATTTCCCACTTGATTTTGTAGTCAATATTTTTGTCTTTCAATGTCCATATGAATTTGCTGAGCTCGGTGGTATTCTTTTTCGTGGAATTACGGAATGAATGAGTGTGGTTGGCGTATCTTAATTTGAACTCGGTGTCTGCTAGTCCCACGTAGCTCTCTTCTTGTCCATTATCGGCTCTGACTCTAGCTAAATACACAATTCCGTGGGCGCGACATTCACCTTTGAGCGGGCATTGGTCTTTGTTTCGGCAATTACACCTGTTACATGTATCTCCGGTCTGGCGCACTTGTTTAATTGAAGCGTTATGCGAGTCAATTACATTTTGCATGGATGGCATACAACTGTATGATATTTTAATAGTGTTTCTGTTGATAATCGGGCGTAGAACATGGCCTATCGGGAAACACTCATCTATAATTTTGAGAAACTGTTTACCCAAGTTTGTTTTTACGTTACATATGATAGTAACGTAAAAACAAACTTGGGTAAACAGTTTCTCAAAATTATAGATGAGTGTTTCCCGATAGGCCATGTTCTACGCCCGATTATCAACAGAAACACTATTAAAATATCATACAGTTGTATGCCATCCATGCAAAATGTAATTGACTCGCATAACGCTTCAATTAAACAAGTGCGCCAGACCGGAGATACATGTAACAGGTGTAATTGCCGAAACAAAGACCAATGCCCGCTCAAAGGTGAATGTCGCGCCCACGGAATTGTGTATTTAGCTAGAGTCAGAGCCGATAATGGACAAGAAGAGAGCTACGTGGGACTAGCAGACACCGAGTTCAAATTAAGATACGCCAACCACACTCATTCATTCCGTAATTCCACGAAAAAGAATACCACCGAGCTCAGCAAATTCATATGGACATTGAAAGACAAAAATATTGACTACAAAATCAAGTGGGAAATTTTAGGAAAAACATCATCATACTCAAACATTTCAAAAAAGTGCAACCTCTGTATTCTAGAGAAATTCTTTATAATATGTCATCCCGAAAAATCTTCATTGAATAAGCGTTCAGAACTTGTCAGCACTTGCCGTCATTCCCATAAATTTCTATTTACTCAATCCTGTGTGTAATCATGCTTAGCAACTATCCAGTATGTTTCTATGTAACATATTCTCAGCCACGCGGATGTTTTCCGTTAGATGTCATTTTTCTCCCGACGAGTGAGGGGAAACCATCCCCTCACGAAACAGCCTGTAGAGAAATAAATGTTATGTGATTGAACTCCATCTGATCGTCAATTTATATATATATATATGTATATATACACACACAAAAGGATCACATTTGTTTATGGATTTAACTGAAACCTGTAAAATTGGTAAACAATGTTCTAAGTAGACATCAATGTCAAAACACAGAATCCCATGCTAGCAGGTATGCATAAATTATCAACAGGGTGGATACTTTTGGACATATTTTGTGATTATATAGTAGTTATGAAATTGATCACTGTTCTTTATCTTAAATTTTTCATTATGGTGTTAAGAGATAATGGATAGTAATAAATGACCAGTAAGTCCAAGTGTCAGTGGGGATTCTACATGTGACAGTGTTTGTAACCTTATCAGATTATTTTGCATGTGTAGTAAATTGCCGATCCCATTAGCGGTTTTTCTCTCAATAAATGCGATATAATTACTACACAAAATACTATATATCAACATCACTTTGTACATGTATATTATAAACAAAAATTCAAGATAAGCAATCGTTACCATGTTGAGTTTTAGTCAAATAGTAGTCCGATATAAAATGTGCTCTGCAAACAACAGCACAATTTGACGGAGTCCAGCTTTGAAAAAGAGTTTAACCACGTTTAATTGCGCGAATCCAGGCTTTTCTTCTTAAACGAATCTGATGGAAATACATGACCACCCCTATTACAACAATACGGCACACAACAGCAAGTTCCGAGCATGTTTCAAAAGGATGTGTTTGACAGCAGATTGTTTACGTTTTTCTTCGATCGGTAACTACAGATAAAGCGCGAGGGTATTCCGATTCAGGGCCGAGTTTGTCTGTGGCGCCCTCTAATGAAAAGATAACCGGAGCCGGTTCCTCATTGATTGTTGAGGTACCTGACTGGTGGGAGCCATATATTTTCTTGCTTATACATGGTCAGCTAGCCTATGATATCACATCACTCTACACAAACATGCAATATGAGGAATTAATGACTGCAGTAGAAACATACTACAGTTAAATACATTCACTGGCGATCTGAGCCTTCTCTTCAGATTAATTTTGGGAAATACATGTAATACTTTTAAATTTAATTCAAAAGTTTATAAACAAATATTTGGATGTGTTAAAAGGGTCTAAATGCTCCACATCTGTATGTGATATCCGAATTCATCAGATAATCAAGGAAATTACAAAAAAATTTCCAGGTAAACATCGCATAACGTACCACGTGCGTTATCATGACGATGGTTTTATCTTATTTTGTTTCATGGTGAAGAAAAAGAAATCTGGCCATGATTTATTCGCTATAGTAAATTCTGCTCATCAACTGCTAAAATTCACATGTGAAATATCTAAGAACAAAATGTTTTTCTTGGGCAGTTCGGTGTATAAAGAAAAATGATTTGAGCCAACTCGCATTCTAGATTTGAAAACGTACATCAAATCTACAAATTGGAACGAAAAAGTGCACATAGTCCTTCAGTTTACAAAGGAATTTATAAAAGGTGAAATTATTTGCCATATTTACTGGTAAATTAGCCGACGAATATACCACTTTATCTTAGAATGTAAATTACTATCCGCTCAACAGAAAGAATATTGGGTTCCTAGATATTGTCATGTACCAAATACACTGAAATGTAGAGAGTTAATGACAACATGAAACCTAAAACAGTTTTAAAAAACAACTACGTATATCCATGAGTTAGTCTCCTGTCATTCCTAACATTTTTGTATATTAAATTATATGCATTATGTCCTCCACCTTTATTTTGTGCTAATGCAAATACATGTGTATGTATTAGTTATATACTTGTACCCTGGCAATGTTGTTTAAATACTAACTTAGATATTTATGTACCTCGTATACCATTGTATGAATGATTTGAGTGAATAAATTAATTGAATTGACGAAATTCTTAAAGATTTCAAAAGAAACCCTCTATAGAGGGGCTATAGTGATAATTAAATCAATAAAAACAGTACAAGTGGCACTTGATAACTACGATCGAGCCACCTCTGTTATCGGGTGTAAATAAAAGCAAAACACCGGGTATACCCCTTGTTTTTATCAACAAATACAACCTATAACGCAAGAGCTTTTAAATTACTGGCACATCCTCCGGAGAGGCAAAGAGGTTTTCTCTGTTCTACATTGTACCTATCGTACGGCGGCGTAGAAAGGCCAAGTAAAAAAAAATTATTCGTTCGGACGAATTAGCTATTTGTTCGGATAAATAAGTTATTTGTTCGGACAAATTAGCTATTTGTTCGGACAAATTAGCAATTCGCTCGGACGAATTAGCAATTTGTTCGGACGAAGTAGAAATTCGTTCGAACGAATAAGTAAATTTGTTCGGGCAAATTAGTAATTTGTTCGGACGAGTTAGCAATTTGTTCGGACGAATTTGTAATTAGCTATAAGGGAACGCCAACGCCGCAGTGAAACATCGTAAAGTGGTGGTTGGGAAGCACAAAACTTGAATTGGGACACATGCTGAAATGGGATTCAATTCCAAAAGTTTCCATATAAACATCATGAATATGGCGACGGTAAATACAGTAAACTTCACACACACACCCCCAAACCCCTGAAATAACAAGCTAAAAATTGTGGGAATCCCTACACCTTGCTCAGTCTTAAAAGTTTGAGGTAGGCCTCAAACTCCCCTCCCCGGGCAAAAGTATATTAAATGAAAATTTTCTGTACAACTGAGTGTAACACATTCAATAAGGAACTAAAGTTTTGTATAGGACGACAATAATGCAATTATGAGCCAATCAGAGCCTATCAAAGTTTTGTCAACGCAAATCTGGATATCCAAATTTTATACCAATTTTTTCTTTATACCAATTAGGGGCCTAACAATTTTAGAACATAAATTTCCCAGAAGTGTAAGGAGGGGGCACAAACATACTCTTGTCCCCACTCCCTACTTTTGAAAGTGTTATGGGGACACGAGCAGGCGCGTAGCATCGTTTTTGAAAGTGGGAAGCTGGGGGCCAGCCAAAAAGGAATGGGGGGGGGGGGGGGGGGTCAGCCGAACCAAAAAGAATTTTAATATGCAAAAAAAAAAAAAAAAAAAAAAAAGGAAGAATTTTTAAAAAGTGGGGAGAGGACCAGGCCCTTCCTGTCCCCCTCCCTCCCTGTTGCTACGTCCCTGACGAGTATCCGCTGCCAACCCTCCCTACAAGCTTATAGATCTCTGTATAGGTATGTATACATGCACCTACATGTACATGTATCTACAGAGCTCTCTATAAAGACAGCATATATCATTTTGTCCTATCGAATTTTTTGGGGTCATTTTTAGCTTGTTATTTCAGGGGTTGGGGTGGTTATGTAGTTTACTGTATTTACCGTCGCCATCTTCATGATGTTTATATGGAAAATTTTGGAATTGAATCCCATTTTAGCATGTGCCCCAATTTAAGTTTTGTGCTTCCCAACCACCACTTTATGATGTTTCACTACGGCATTGGCGTTACCTTATAGCTAATTACAAATTCGTCCGAACAAATTGCTAACTCGTCCGAACAAATTAGTTATTTGCCCGAACAAATTTACTTATTCGTTCGAACGAATTTCTACTTCGTCCGAACGAATTGCTAATTTATCTGAACAAATTGCTAAAGTAATTCGTCCGAACAAATAACTTATTTGTCCGAACAAATTGCTAATTCGTCCGAACGAATAGCTAATTCGTCCGAACAAATTGCTATTCGTCCGAACGAATTACTAATTCATCCGAACGAATAAAATATATATTTTTTTACTTGGCCTCTCTACGCCGCCGTACTATCGTGTGGTTCATACCAACGCAATAAAAATTTAAGGGATATGCTCACACCCTCATTTCAGAATAATCAAACTGCATGATAATTGTGAAGTGCAAATAGACTTCTAATGTGGCGGATCTGCATGCAGCGAAATTTCAATCTATCGATCAATCCAATCAATTAGCTCAATATCATAACCTCGTTTCACACCGCCGAAACACTTAATTAGTGTAGAGTCAAGTGATTGTTGAGGTATGTGGCTGATGGGAGCCATATATATTCTTACTATATTTATGGGGGCTAGTGTTGAAGTAATGGCTGTTTATAATGAAAGGCGATTGATTGATTGAATATTGTTTAACGTCCCTCTCGAGAATATTTCACTCATATGGAGACGTCACCACTGCCGGTGAAGGGCTGCAAAATTTCGACCTATGCTCGGCGCTTATGGCCTTTGAGCAGGGAGGGATCTTTATCGTGCCACACCTGCTGTGACACGGAGCCTCGATTTTTGCGGTCTCATCCGAAGGACCGCCCCATTTAGTCGCCTTCTACGACAAGCAAGGGGTATTGAGGACCTATTCTAACCCGGATTCCCACGGAATAATGAAAGGCGAAGATAACGAACAGTGATCAATCTCATAACTCCTACAAGCAATACAAAATAGATAGTTCGGCAAACACGAACCCCTGGACACACCAGAGGTGGGATCAGGTGCCTAGGAGGAGTAAGCATCCCCTGTCGACCGGTCACACCCGCCATGAACCCTATATCCTGTTCAGGTAAACGGAGTTATCTGCAGTCAAAATTAGTGTGCTAAGAACGGCTTAACAATCGGTATGAAACACGTCAGACAGCATTTGACCCATTGTGAGGTTGTATTGACGAACTAGATCGTTATAACGACCATAGAATTTGCGAAATGCTGACTTCAGTCGAGACTGTTGAAACCCCTGTACCATCAACTTGTTTGTCAGTAGCTTACCTCGATTTAAAAACTGACTATAGCAGAACAAGCTCTTGCATATCGAATCAGTTGAGATATATAAACACCATATGCAGGTGATAATGGAATATTGCTACATAAATATGGGAAGATGACGATGGAGAAGCTGAAATCATCCCGTTTGTCATACAGTTGAGTTGTCAGTTTGCCGTTAATGTCTACTTTCAAATGTCATTAGATTTCTGTAAAACTCCATTGGCGATGATGAAATCGCAGTAAATCAAAGAATTAGGAGCCATGTTTCCTACTGACACACACATTATATTCTCAAAAAACTGTTCTTAATTTCGTTTTATTTAATAATTTCGTTTTTTATTTAGCTTTGGTTTTTTATTTAATAATTTCGTTTCTTATTTAATTTTGGTTTTTTATATATTAATTTTGTTTTTTAATTGATATTTTCGTTCTTATTTATTGACTTCGTTTTTTATTTAATAATTTCGTTTTTTATATAATAATTTCGTTTTTTATTTAATTTTGTTTTTTTAATATAATATTTTCGTATTTTATTTAATATTTTCGTTTTTTATTTAATAATTTCGTATTTTATATAATAATTTTGTTTTTGTTTTAATCTAGTTTTGGTTTGCACTAATGGGCTTTCGTAGAAGGAAAGAAAAGTTATTACCTGTAATACGTTATTTGGAAATGAATGGTTATACAGAAAGAATAGCACGTTTACTTACTTCAAACCCATTTGAAAGAAAGATTATATTTGAATAACAATTGATAATTTGAAGAAAAAAAGATTATGTAGGAGAACCTACGCGTTTTAGTAACGTATTTAGTTCTGTTGTACTTTCATACAAAGTTCATTCATGTTTAGCCGCGAACCGTACATGATAAATATCACATTTGTTCACAGCCGTTCTTTTGTGAATGAGTTCTGTTTTGCAATGTAAATTAAATGTCGACTTATCACATGCCTATGAATTTATTCATATTTATAAACTGTCATTTATTTATTTTTATCAATATAAAAAAAGCTTTAATTCGTTCAATATTCTTTAATTTGAGTTTTAAAAAAAAACGTAATTGTGGATACATTTTCTTAAGATATTAACAATTCCCAGAACAATCACCATAGATATAATGAAGTATTTGTTAACTTTGATTGAGATAAGGGAATGAATAATGATAAAAACCAATACACATCTAAACAATCAAAACTAATAATCGTTTTTAATCTTAAAGTTTGTAAAAATTTAGTTTAATAGAAAGAGAAATAGACAGATAACCCATTTTTATATTCAGTTACGAAGTCGTGAACATAAAGAATCTAAAGATAAGAAAAATATTGAAGTAAAAAGTTCTTGCATCGGAGAAGAGCGAAAACAGTCCGAGCAGTGTAAAATCCCATTTTCAAATAAACTGGAAATCCCCAATTCATGCATATTCATATCAATTTTTTTTTATTTTCTAGACATTATTTGATAATACATGTACTTATATTTCCAATGAATTTGACTTTGGTATCTTTACAAATTGTAATCATGGTCATTTCCTCATGAATGCGATGTATCTGTGAACAATGAGAGTATGAATCTTGATAAATATAGTACGTGCATTTTAACGACTGGGAATTCTGACAGAAAAGAAAGCAGTGATTAATTGTATATTGTTTAACGTTCTGCTTGAGAATTTTTCACTCATATGGAGAATTTTTCACTCATATGGAGAATTTTTCACTCATATAGAGAATTTTTCACTCATATGGAGAATTTTTCACTCATATTTTTTTCATTCATGTGGGTCCCGTGTGGATCACGGTTTAGAATACGCCTTCAGTAGCCCTTGCTTGTCGTAAAAGGCGACTAAATGGGGCGGTCCTTCGAATGAGACCGCAAAAACAGATGTCCCGTGTCACAGCAGGTGTGGCACGATAAAGATCCCTCCCTGCTCAATGGTCATAAGAGCCGAGCATAGGCAGGGGCGGATCCAGGAATTGCGGTTACGGGGGGCGTCACTTTATGAGGCAGGGGATCTCGGGGCCGCCTTGTGGCCCCCAGTGGGTCCTTAACTGATTTGCATGGTCAAAATTACCAATTTGCAAGCGCATGCACGTGCGCTTCATTTTGATTGGATAATACTTAAACGTTTGTAACTATCTTAATTATGAAGCGAGTGAGATGATATTCACAGCATATGTAGACAATATGTGTATCTATATATTGGTGTAACAAAAAATGCCAACGCACACGCTCATTTTCAAATGTTCAATTTTTAAAGGACGATAATGTTTTAGTTTTTCATCAAATTCTATTGATATTAAGGGTTTAAATGTGTCGTGGTACTCCTTACAAATTGCTGTGGTTAGAATTACTGCTCAGCACGTGCATGCATGTGTGCTGAATTCTGATTGGACGATTTTAAAATCGCTATAACTTCCTTATATTTGGTGGAAACGTTATGAAATTCATACTGTGTGTACATGTATATGATACAAATGCCTGTTGAACGACATCAACAAAAATTCGGAATCGTACACGCGTGCGCATGTATGCACGTGCAACGCTTTCTTTCATTTCTTGTTACTGAAATGACCATATTGAACGTACTATATGTAATTAAAGGCTAAAATAAAATGATTATTTGCTATAGATTCAAAAGGACATCACTTTTTAATTGGGGGAGGTTTGGGGAACATATGTAACGGTCCCTGTTACAATTAGAACTAGTTTCTATTATTTTCCATGAAAGAAAAGAAAGGGTTGAGCAGATTTTTTGTTTTATTTCATTTAATCCGTAATGTTAACTTGCATATAATAGTTCATCTAAGAAGGCGTTAATTCGTTTTCTGACCCTCCTGACAAAAATGGAAATATTTGATTTCCAACATTCTCGTTGTTTACGTTCGATTGTTTCCACTAATGCGAAATGGTGTGGCAAGAAGACATCGCTGTCTCCTAATCTTAATGTCTTTCCCTCTACTTCGCTATCAGTCAGTAATACGAATTCAGAATTCGTGGTCCTATTCAGCTGTGAACACTTGCAGGGAATAATCAGTGTGACGTCATTTCTCACGGTTTTCTCATGTTTCAGAAAGTTAGCTTGCATTTTCCAAAATCTCCCTAGCATCGTCCTAGACGTCACTAATACTGTGAATGCTGTTAAGAAAAGTTCGTGGATCAATTATTTTTCAACAAAATTTAATTTCATTAAATGTAGAATTCAGTTTTGAATTTAAGAAATAAATGATTACTGTGTTTCTTGCAGACTGCTTCTATTCCAGACCTGATGTGCGTCATAATACGTCGCTGACTGCGTAAACATACTCTACACAGACTGTGGAGATTTTCTCCTTTATTTCGTTGCCTGAAAATGAATATTCTGAAACCAATGTAAATTATACTGTCAAATTCCAGCAAATAAAAAGAAATAATCAATCTATTTTATCTATGCATTTAGAGATGGATATCAGTAAAATTCAAAATGAGAAGAGAAAATCTTCTCATTTTGAATTTTAGTGATATCCATCTCTAAATGCATAGATATGTTTGTCAGATGTAACTGACGTCTAGTTGAAACGTTTTCTTTTCAATACTTCTTACCTATCTTTTCTCCCACCGAAATAGATGTCGCATGCAGCGGGTACGTGATCACCATAAGAAATTAAGGAATCATTTAATGTGTGACAGCAATGCTTGTCACCCTCCTGCGTTTTATTTATAATTGTCCGATCTTTACAACACAATTGTGTCGCATTGTGGTAACCATACAGACCGCAACAGCTTTGCCACAAAGGTATGGTGTTTTCGTCTCCTGGAATAATTCGTTTCATCATCATCCGTTAAAGTCAAACACTCTGTTGCTACCGCGGATAATTTAAGTTCATATACTTTTTAATAATTATATTCTGATTTTCCACCTTAATTGATTAGTTGACAACCGTCAATTAATAAATTACATTTTTGCATATATATAGATAATATCAGCTGTATCTTATAACGTTAATTTTTGCTTTCATCAAATCATTTGAGTAGGATTTCTTACTGCAACACTGGTGAGTAGACAGATTGTAGGACCTGGCGCCACAGCAACCTTCTGTCACCTTAATGATCCTATCCGTTCCACAACAGATTCCATCTGTAACTTGTTTGTGAGCAACCCCATTGCAACACATATCAGTAGAGGAGTTTATATAGCCTAAAATAAGATTAAAAGATTGCTCCTGGTCCATGACAACTTTTGTCTTTAAGACCTCTTTGGATAGCAAAAGACAATTTACAATTTTTTTTCACAGATGTTGAAGCCATCTTTTAACAAATCTATGATTATGACATTGTTGTTCAAAATTAAAGGACCTAATATTGATTGTTTTGATGCTGACGATTTCTAGTATTTTTATACATTTTTGTAATTTCCTCGTATTATATATCAAATGATACCTCGGTCTAAATGATATGAGATATTTTACAAGATTTAATGCGTTTTGAAAAAGAACGTTTTGAACATTAGACAGTTCATGTTCAACGAATACTAGTACCTTGACCACAGCACTCTTGATCAATCGGCGCTAGAATCTTAAAACCCTTGCAGCACCTTTGTTCAGTCCTGTTATACAAATGAACCCCGCAACAGTCGGGCAGGTAGAGAGAGGTAGGAATGTAGTGCAACATCTGGTCACAACATATTTTCTGTGATGTGTTATATATTTCAGTGCCACATAAATTTTCATCTAAACTAAGAATCTGGTCATCTACGCAGTGTTCTGCGGTTACATCGTAATATTTCGCCTTACAACAGTCTCTGTTCTTAGATGAGGCCACTTGGAAGACACCGTCATGTTCACAGCAGAGTTGAGAAGAATTAAACAACTGCTTTCCTCCGCAACATCCGACACCTATATATATATATAAAAAATTTGAGGCGCAAATTGGCACTGGAATTTTTCATTTATGAAAAAAAAGCGCAACGTAAAATTAATTTCTTGATTTCTCGTTATCTAGAATGCTAAACGAATTGTTCTAGCAAAACAAATGAACGTCTTTAAAATATTGATAAATTTCATATATCAACGCTCCGTTGTCCCCAGCAGACATGGTGCTATTTCTATGATAGTTGATACCAGATTAAGATTAAGATGACCGTTTGATAGAATGAATGAGATGTGAATCCTCTCACCCTGTGTTGGATTGAGTTTTCCCCCGCAGCAAATGGAGGAGGATCCCGTGGACCTGTACAGAGTGTTCCCACAACAAACTCTATTACGTCTGGGATGTAGCGTATCATTGCAGCAAATTTTCTCCATTGGGTTGAAAAGTTCTCCTGGGAAACATTAAGAAATTGATGGATTCAAAAGCCATATTTTTCAAACCCATTCTGCATTATCATTAGCTTTTTTCGGTTATTATTTTCGCCTCTTTGTTATATTATTTTACACAATACCTTTAAAGAATGTGGAGAATTATATAACATAATGTTAAAAAGAACTTTTATAGTATTTAGCGGCAAATCTATTCATGTGTATCTTCATTTTCCTCTGGAAAATACATGTAATTTTAACGATTTGAAGTTAAAAGTGATATCGAATTAGTTACCGTTGCAACACGATTTTCCTCGTCTCTCGTGAACAGTTCCATTGCAGCAGATCTCCGTCCTAGTGTGGTATGTTTGCACTGATTGGTTTACAGAGCAGCAAAGTTGACGGACTCGGTCGGGAGACTTCGATTCTTCATTGAAAACACAGGATTCTACGAAGCCTAGATGAACTGTATAATGAATCGTAAAGGATGGATTTATCAGCGACTTAACAAACTCTTAAGAAAAACACGTTCATGTTCCAATAATCATTTCAAACGATGTTTGCTTATTTGACCCCTAAAATGAATATTCATATTTATCAATGTTGGCAGAACAGCATTAAATTTCGAGTCTGGACAGTCCTCGTCACAGAATGCTAATACCTACACGGGTATTTTACAATATCTAGAAATGTTCAGAATATTTTTGGACAGAAACCATTGTTTTGTTAGTTTCCCTCGTCACTTCCTGGTCGTGAGTACCCGCCTACTTTAAATCTTATGAGAAGATGTGGAGTTTTATCGTGACCTGTGGTCATGACAAATTGTCTTCCGTTTCATATCTAAGTAATGTACAGTAACTCATAACTTTTATTTCAATATGGAGGAAGTAATCAGGACTTTTTTATTTACATTACTTACAGAATTCATTAAAATACAATACTGGAAAACAATTTGGAACTGAATAAAAATGTTTATGAATTTCTTACCACTGGACATGTACAGGAACAATAGAGATCTCAGAAACCAATATACAATCTCCATTTCATTCACAGATCCTGCTTCTTCTGCAATGATATAAATCAAATGATATTTTTTTTGATGTTTTTTGTCACACTCAACAATTTTTCAGTTATATGGTGGCGCCCAGTTTTCTCACTTACCGGCGCGAGCGAAATTCGAACCCGTGTAGGCAGAGGTGAGAGGCCGTGTGATTTTGAGCGCAATGTTCTAACCACTCGGCCACGGAGGCCCCTAAATCAAATGAAGGATAGCTATATGTATACTTAGTATCATAAAATATACATATTTGAAAGTATTATTTTGGAGACAAATAGTAATGTTAGAGTGTAAAACTTATACGGTACCAATTTGGATGCACCAGATGCGCATTTCGACAAATAATGTCTCTTCAGTGATGCTCAACCGTAATGTTTGAAATCCGAAATAACAATGACGTTTTAGAGCTATTATAGCCAAAAACAGCGTGCCAAAAAAAAGTGGAGTCAAATTCGGCTAAGGATAAGAGCTATGCATGGGGGAGATAATCCTTAATTTTGAAATGAATTTCTAAATTTTATAACAGCAATTAAATATACATCCGTATTTTCAAGCTAGTAACGAAGTACTTAGCTACTGGGCTGTAGAGACTCTCGGGGACTAACAGTCCACCAGCAGAGGTCTCGACCCAGGGGTCATAATGTAAAACTTATACGGTACCAATTTTGATGCACCAGATGCGCATTTCGACAAATAATGTCTCTTCAGTGATGCTGAACCGAAATGTTTGAAATCCGAAATAACAATGAAGTTTTAGAGCTATTATAGCCAAAAACAGCGTGCCAAAAAAAGTGGAGTCAATTTCGTCTAAGGATAAGAGCTATGCATGAGGGAGATAATCCTTAATTTTGAAATGAATTTCTAAATTTTAGAACAGCAATTAAATATACATCCGTATTTTCAAGTTGGTAACGAAGTACTTAGCTATTGGGCTGTAGAGACCCTCGGGGACTAACAGTCCACCAGCAGAGGTCTCGACCCAGGAGTCATAATGTAAAACTTATACATGTACGGTACCACTTTTGGTGCACCAGATGCGCATTTCGACAAATAATGTCTCTTCAGTGATGCTCAACCGAAATGTTTGAAATCCGAAATAACAATGAAGTTTTAGAGCTATTATAGCCAAAAACAGCGTGAGAAATTAATTGTTATTGTAGAAGGAAATAGGAGAAGGTTACTTGGACGCGAGTTAGTACTTAGGTGCATACTTTGGCTTTAATTTGACATTGGGGCTCTGAATATTTTCTTGGAAGTTCAGGAATATCTAAATGTATGTCTAGAAATCGCGGTGCAGCACACGACGTAATCCAGTCAGGACTGATCATTGAATTTATGAAGACAACTAAGATTCAAAAAGTAAAAGCTATCTAAGTGTGTGGTTTTCTTTTCTAATCATTATAAAATCTACATGGAATTATGTACGTAGTAAAAAACTGAATGAGATTGTGATACGACTGATTAATCTACAGGCTCGTAATTTCATACCAGGTATTTGAAGTTTTATAAAATATAATTAATCTATCATAATTTTATATTTGTGATGGATATCAGTTAGTTCCTAATTTTGTTATCATTTGTACCGACTTTAAAATAAACTCACACACACTACATACATAGACTTACTGCTATGGAATTCGTCGCTATTTCTTCCTATACTAGATGTATGATCCAAAATATCTTGTGTCTGTGTGTGCTCACTGAAGAACTATCAATAATTGCGCATGTGCTTCGAGATGCTTACATGCGCTTTCATTTCTAGCTGGTGATTACTGTTAATAGAAAAGGGGAATATCAACTTTATAAATAAACATGACTACAGCTAAATACAAATATAAGGAAATAATGCATAGCTATTTACACGCAAGCAGTAATGAACAAATTGAACATGGCCGACTTAGCATAAGTAATGATTCATAACATGTAAATCTTTGAATATGAACAATAAAAAGTATAAATTATAACAGGTCATTTGTACATGATATAAGTTTTTGAAATTTAATAAAAATTAGTTTTAATGCTTTCACAATTTATAATATTTCAGAATTCAAATATAAGCCTATTATGCGAATATTTAATTGAATTCATTGTATTAATTTATGTAGCAATATTCCATTATCACCTGCATATGGTGTTTATATATCTCAACTGATTCGATATGCAAGAGCTTGTTCTGGGTATAGTCAGTTTTTAAATCGAGGTAAGCTACTGACAAACAAGTTGATGGTACAGGGATTTCAACAGTCTCGATTGAAGTCAGCATTTCGCAAATTCTATGGTCGTTATAACGATCTAGTTCGTCAATACAACCTCGCATTGGGTCAAATGCTGTCTGACGTGTTTCATACCGATTGTTAAGCCGTTCTTGGCACACTGATTTTGACTGCGGATAACTCCGTTTACCTGATCAGGATATGGGGCTCACGGCGGGTGTGACCGGTCAACAGGGGATGCTTACTCCTCCTAGGCACCTGATCCCACCTCTGGTGTATTGCTTGTAGGAGTTATGAGATTGATCACTGTTCGTTATCTTCACCTTGCATTAATCAAGGGACACTCAAATTCAGCTAGTGTCGTGTTACAAGAAAATATACTATGTAACACATTTTCGATGACATGTTCATGGATGAAGTATTCATTACATTACTGTCTAAAGTATTTCATTTTCGGGAGTTTTTTTTTTTTTGTTGCTCTGATTTGAGAATTTTCTCAGAGGTAAAGGTTCCGATTTCCTCTTTTTATATGAGAGTAGAGGATCGGGCCCCATAACTACCAAACTTAGAGACGAACTCCGTAGTTATGAATTTAAGGTGAACTCCTTGTGTCAGCAAACTAAGACGAATTACGAAGCCACTAAACTTAGACGAATTCCGGTGACAATAACTAAGAGAAACTACGGGGCCAGCGAACTTAGACGAATTCCGGGACAGCAAACTTATACATTCATTCACTCAATATTTTATTCCTCTTTGTAGAAATACATATACTACAATAGTGATGAATCATATAACACATATACCAATTAAATATGAAGATGTGAGAACAAAGATGAAAGGAAAGAACATTACATAAGTACATGTAAAGGAATAAAAAAGAAAGAAAATAGGATGTACAAGGAACTCCAT
>NC_079168.1:69393464-69465964 GCF_947568905.1 Ostrea edulis | reverse complement strand
TCAAGCCAAACCCCGATGGTCTGCGCCACACTCCGATGGTGTGACACGCCAAAGTGCGATGGTGTGACACGCCGAAATCCATTGGTTTGTAAACGACACAGTGTTTTGGTACAGACTGTACCAACCGTGTATTGTTTCACTAAAATATCAGTGCAAAATCCATGCATAAAAAATAAGAAGTTCAACTTATTTCATTACCATCTAGTTGTCGTGTTATTAAATTTCCAACGCGAAATGGTGAAGAATGTTTCGCATTATAGACCGTGTAGACGTTACACGACTTATTTTTCCTTAGCAGCATCAACTGTTGACAAGATCTGCCATTTTAATGAATACACTAAATACCCTAAATGTTTAAAATTTTAAAGAAGGGGAAATGGGTAATAATAATCTAAATGAAATAGAATAAACTAAAACAAAAAATTAAAAAAGCCAAGAAATAATGTTCAATTTCCTTCTCTAAGTGCAATATCACAAGAATAATGGTTTGATCAGTTTTAAGGTATTTGAGATTTTAAGTTTATCGGATATTTAGTGCGTTCATTAAAACGGCAGCTCTTGTCAACAGTTAAGCTGCTGAGGAAAAATAAGTCGTGTTACGTCTACACGAAGAACATTATTAAAATATGAGGAAGTAAGTAGCGTAAAATTGATGTGAAATTTTAATTGACAGGTCCGAAATCTTCCATACTAGTCTGAATTTCGCTGCTGTCATAGGCGAGAAACGACTCCGTGACCTGGACCGGTAAATGTCCTAGTAAAAATAAACAAGTGAAATCAAGAGAACGATGACGTATATCTTTGTTATTTTAAGAACCAGTGACTTGAAATTTGGCATGCAAGTAGTTAAAACATTAATCTATGCAAGGAAAACGACAAACTACGCATAGCTTACCTAGTTTAAGATTTTTTAGGCATTTGAAGCGAGTGGTTAGTTTTTTAACTGTGTCAGAGTTAGACCCCTTTCTATATTTATGGTATCACAGAGTTCGGACCCAAAACGGGCTTAGCCCCTGTGAGACTACGTGTAAACCTTGCCGTTGCTGTCGTCTGTGTTGCATTTATTCGGTTTCATTTTGAAAGACGTTAAGAATGACGTCACAATGATTTGATGTCACAAACGATACTGAACTCTGCACCATCGGACTTTGGCGTGGCCATCGCACTTTGGCGTCCGTAACGTTAACAAACCATCGCACTTTGGCGCACTCCATCGCACTTTGGCGTGAGCATCGCACTTTGGAGCGACCATCGCACTTTAGAGTCTTATATATATATGTATATATTTATACATGTATATATAATATACGTTAGGCTTTTTTTAAGAATAGCAAATATATTTTCCAATTCGTTATTTCTTTTAAAACAGGTTTTATATTGCATCTTTAACTCTTGTCAATTCTCGGAAAAGGCAGGAAATACTTTAAACTAGAGCCCCCTGGTGATCAAGTACAAGATGTTTTCATTTCCAGTGTTTTGTCTTTGTTCTATTTACAAATTATAAAGATAGCCATTTCCTCGTGTTGTAAATAAAGCACGTATACACTGTAGATGTTCTTAAATATAGTACTATCTATTTTAAGGGTTGGGATTCCAACAGAAATGAAAGTAGAATACAAAATGAAAATACACGAGTGACGTGCTTTAAGTATGCTAGCGAGACGAGTCGCATTTCATACTGTCATGTATCATTGAAAACAAGTTAACAATATCTAATTGTTTGTTCATATTTGTTTTGCATTGAACGAAATAGAAAGAGGAAAGGAGAATGATATTGAAAATATGCATCTGAGATTTGGGGTTCTATAAATTCATCTTCAAAAATATTAAGAACTCCAGGCTGTACCATTAACAAAATGTACTCCAACCTATTTTGTGACAAACTTCATTTGAAGTTTTGTAAATCAATACTTGATCAACTCTTTTCCACTTTTAAATAATGGATATTGTGAATCTAAGTCACTGTTTGAGCAGAATGTCCCGTCATGGTACAGTACCACCAATTTTCTTATCAACAAGCTAGATGGTGCTCGGAATTTGACTTGTGCACTGAAAGATTGTTTATTCAAAAATTATATTAAGGAATGGAAATCACAAGCTACTTCACAATAGGACAAACAATTTAATTGCTACATATCTTTTAAAGATCGAAAAAAATAAGCACCGCCTTCAAATTTACCTGGTCCGTGAACCCTTGTCAGTCAGGAGAAATTAAGCTTAATGCTAGAAATTGATAGACATTAAAAGTACTAGTCTTTGTGTATACCTTATCTATCTTAACTGGCGATCGAGGCGTCCGTGCAATCGTTTGATGCTTGCCGCGTAATCCAGCTCGATAGGGAAACGGTTTTGGCTTTTTCATGTAGAGAGAGTCACACAATGATAGTAGTAAATTTTGAAAACAATTACATCAATTATAATATAATATAGTAGGGTATGCTTAGGAATGGACGATTGATAATAATTATTATGGATTGTTGAATATACTTTAAACGGACATCGATTTTATGCTAAACAGTTTAATTATGAGTAAATACATTGTACGTTAATGAAATCTTATTTACACTCAATTGAAAATTTATAAGCGTAATTTTCCCATTGAAACATGGCGACAAAAATTCAACTTATCGGAAGAGAAATTGGCCGCTATAGGGCGGTCCTACTAAACAAAGTACGATAGAGTACTTTAGAGTACGCTGGTAAAATTTCATAATTTAATGCAATTTAACCGCTGTTCGTAGATTTTTATACTTTAATTTAACCTAATAAATGTATATCTGGAATATATAGTGTTTGTTTTCATTAGTTTAGGGATTATTTCAAGTTACAGTTTACCGTTTGATCCCGATCCCGATCTTTAACTACATATTACTAGGGCATTACATCTAAATTTCTCAGATTACGCCTTTATCCTATTTTTGAAGTATTAAGTCTTTTTATTATCAACTGAACAAAGAATTCCTTGAAAATAAATTTGGTATTTGGGATTAATACTGGTGTAATATGTCACATCGCTCAAATACTTTCTCCAAACAAAATACTAATAATCGGGATCGAGATGCCGTAAATCTTCAATAAATTTAATGTTTTCTGGTCTAAATATCGCTAAAAAGCAAGTACTTGTGACAAATATTGCAATATTATTTTCTAATCATGCTTATTTAAGCGGTATACATACAAATAAACACTTAAGGGTTTCGGCATTTATAAAACGTACTAGATTTACCGCTTTTTGGTATCCGAAAACTCTGGTTCAGTATCTTCTTTACAGAATTCCCAGAAAAAGTTATATGATTCTTGTTTAATAGGTCACAAACAGTTATCACAATAAGTTTGAAGTCATTCTATCAACTATTAAGAGAGAAATCATGCAAAAATCGTTATCCGGGACTTTCGGGTTTCGGCCGTACTACATTTACCTCTTACCACACCGGAGTTCCATCCGGACATGACGTCACGCTACTAGACCCTAGTCCTGGACCTACTTGTGATTTCTCAAAAATTTGAGTTTAAATACTTAGACTGTTCATTTGAGGGTATGATAAAAAAAAAATAAAAAAAAAAAAAATGGGGAGTTGTCAGTATAATGAGTAAATTATGGTATTTTTATTACGTGTACCCCCATTTGTCAAACGGCAATATCAGAATTCATTGAAGAAGTCCTAGAATATGTCCATAAAATTTTGTTTGAGGTATGACTTTTCTCTCTCAAATATGAAATAAATATATCTAACTAAATAATTAAAAGTGAAATTTTAACATAATTTCATGTTTTTTAATAATGGTGGTACAAAATTTAACTCAATACAGGCCCTCGGTAGTCAAAAATACGGCACTGCAACACCACTAATATGAATATTTTAAAAATTTGACTTGTGATTTTTCATTCAAACTCACATATTATGTTCATATATAAATGCTTGTCAAAATACATTTAAAAAATCTGCCCTTTCTCAGCATAATGTTTTCACAGCATCTCAATTTATATTTACATTTTTTGGGGGGCCAAAATAGCCATTTTGAAGATGATTTTCACATAATAGAAGATAACAAATATATAACAACATAACAAATATATAACAAGTGCAAAACTGTTTTATTTAATTCCACAAGTGCATTATTGCATATCAGGATTTTTTTTTAAAATTTAGATAAACCCGCACACGGTCGCCGATCTTTTGATCTACCGAAAGCCCGCGTTTTAGCATTATAGACAATATTGAATCAGACTGAGTTCTAGATATTTACGGTAACTTAAATAAATCGCAATTGCATATATGGTGCATTTATATGCGCATTTTATTGTATCACCCTACATATTGTTTGTAATTATACATGTGTAGTTCAGGCACTTTTTTGCAATATTTCAATCCACTTTGATATATATACCCTATAAATAGTGTGCTTCTTTTTAAACTTCGGTTGTTGAAGCATATTCGTTATTGAATTAATTGAATATAGGGGTTCTTTCTTGTGTATAATGGTTGGAATTGGGATCCAGAGGAAGAACAATTTTTTTGTCTAGACCAGTTATTGAAGGAACTGTCGGAAAATACGAATGTCCTGTTTTTGTAAGACATGTGTTATGGTCGAGTCACACAGACAACTTTGGTAGGCAGAGAATTCTGGTGTGCCGTCCAGAAAAACTGATTTAAACAGAATAAAACTTTCTAAGCTGTTTTGGAATATATAGTCATCATGGGACGTGGGACAATGATCGGTACATCAGCTGTACATAGCCAGAAAATCTACCTCACTACACAGGAACTCCCGTCGGAAACTGGTGCCTGTGCCAAGTCAATCAGATTGGCAGTCTTGTACCCTAAGTACTAGTATTTAAGACAGCTTATTTATAGATCTGATTTGTTTACTTGAAAGCGACAAGGAGTAAATTATACATACAAGTATAGCTACATAACCCTTAGTATTCTATATCCCTGTTTTTAAAATCATTTTACTGATTTGTTTGAGTATTTGTGCATTTTCATTTGTCATGAGCCAGATCAACTTTTGATCATTATTCATGTTACAAAAGTTCTTCTGTTATTCACCAATTCATATAAAACATTTCTTTCCTCCTCAATATGAAAACATGACAGTAAAAATGTTTTTCATCATCAAGTGTATTGGTATTACATCTAGTACAGTGTCTATCTTGTCTAGGAATGCCCTGGTATCGACCTCTTCCAAAATCTAATCTATGAGCCGATATGCGAAAGCGTGTAAAACTTCTAATCTGCTCAAAGTTTTTCAGTAATTCTAAATATTTCTCATGACCAAGGAAACCCTATTTGCTTGTATATACCGTCTCAAATACAGGAATGTTATCTGTGTTACCTGCACTATACCTGTACATATTTGTATAATTGAAAATTTCATGGTAATCAAACGTAAATAATTAAAGCTCGACAATAAAGGGTAATTGAACTTATGTTGGTGAATATTGGCACGAGTTGGCTGTGAAAATGCACGAGTTTGCGAGTGAATTTGACAGCCAACGAGTGCCAATATACACCAATATAAGTTCAATAACCCTTTTATTATATAGCTAAAGTATTTAGTTGTTAAGTTATATCCCCTTTCACTCAAACTACTCCAAAATAGACGAGAATCCATCAATATTGGCAGTGTGCAATAACAGCTTGCATTTCTTAACTGTTCAATATTTAACCCGTCATTAATGCATGAAGGAAACTGATTTTGTAAATGGGGACATCTTAAGTAAATATCAAATACCGACTCTGTCAGATTCGGGGACCGTCGTCTGCCATTTTGGCTTGTTTACGTCGTTACAGTAACGTCAATATTGAACGCTCATACTCGGAATGTTTCGGGTGCATACACTTTTCGCAATGCAAAGTTAGCGTTCAATAAATTCTCAGGATATTGAACGCTAACATTCTCTAGATTTTACGCAGATTTTATAATAGACTATATATTAGGGGGGCGCAACTTTATGAGGCAGGGGTGGGGGGGTGGGGGGGGGTCTGGATTTTACAGATTTTATAGGGCTTGGAATATGTCGCCTATGTAGCCATTTTTACTATTTTCTGTCATCTTTAATAGAGGGAAATCAATAAAATGACGCAAATTTTAAGGGTTTTTGGAAAAAATGTAAGCTCTCCCAATTAAAGTAATTCAATAAAAAGATTTTATCATTTATTGCTCTGAGAGTGGAAGAAATTAATGCTTCTTTTATAGTTTACATTTTTGTAAACAGAGACCACGATTTACCTTATATTTCAAAATTTATGGGGGGGGGGGGGGGGGGGGGGAGCTGCGACCTCCTTAAATCCGCCACTGCATAGAGTAGACCAGACCATCCACGGGCTAAATGTATCATATGAAATCTGTGAATCACCATGTAAATTACCGGTAAACTGTGTTTTATGTCTTACTCAGGATTTTTTCACTCATCTAGAGACGTCAACAGTTGCAAGTGTAATGCCAAAAAAAATTCTGACCTATACATGGCGCTCAGGACTGTAACCGTGAGTGTTTTAAAATCATATCTGAAAGAGCCGGGAATTTCAATTCTATTGCCAAAACAGCCACTACCTACATGCATGTTATAAACTACTTAGACTTATCAAAGGTAGCAAAAAAATCGTGTCACTTGAAAATTTAACATGATACCATAGATAAAGATTTCATTATTGGACAAGGAAGTCAGAAATTTATATTTGTCCATCAAACTGATTGGGAAAAAATGTTAACGCAGTAATATGGAAATGACGTATACCTATTTTAAAAAAACCCAAAACAAACAACCCATCTCAATATTCTTGAATAGAAAATATCTATAACAACAAACAATTTTATTATGGAAACAGATTAATCCGCCTCCTTCAAGGAAACCTTGACCATCTTGATGAAATGAGACCCAGACTGTTAACCCGCTAACTTCGTGGTAAGATCATGTACACCTGACATGAGATCCAGACTGCTAACTCGCTAACTTCGTGGTAAGATCATGTACAACTCACATGAGATCACGACTGTTAACTCGCTAACTTCGTGGTAAGGTCATGTACAACTGACATGAGATCCAGACTGTTAACTCGCTAACTTCGTGGTAAGATCATGTACAACTGACATGAGATCCAGACTGTTAACTCGCTAACTTCGTGGTACGATCATGTACAACTGACATGAGATCCAGACTGTTAACTCGCTAACTTCGTGGTAAGATCATGTACAACTGACGTATTTGCAGCTCTGTGGATTTTATGTTGAGATTTAAATTGATCAATACAAAATTGTTCTGTTGCTTTATACCATTTATGACCAATTGACAGGGCATGCTTACTCCTCTTAGGCACCTGATCCCACCTCTGATATATCCAGGGGACCATGTTTGCCCAACTCTCTATTTTGTATTGGTTATAGGAGTTATGAGATTGATCACTGTTCGTTATCTTTATCTTTCACACAGGTAACCTCGACAAAGGCCGTCAATAAATGGACTTATCTATAGATGGCTTACGGCAAAGGTTGTTATCCATTAACTGGAGGTGCTTAGTCTCTGTTTGCCCTACTCTCAATTTTGTATTCTTTATGATACTAACTGACCTCTGTTCCTTATCTTCATTTTTCGTATCAACCTCAACCTGGTCAATCATCAGCAAAGTATATCGTAGGTCACACTAAGCATAACATCCTGAAGTAGAACTTCCATGCAGGATTGATCAATAGTAAGCATCCCCTGTTGATCTATCCACCTGCCGTGACCCCTATCACACCCGCTGTGAGCTCTATATCTTGATCAAGTAAACGGAGTTATCCTTAGTCAAAATAAGGGTGCTAAGAACAGCCTAACAATCGGTATGAAACACGTCAGACAGCATTTGAACCAATGATAGGTTGTATAGGCAAACTAGATCGTTATAACGACCAAAGAATTTGCGAAATGCTGACTTTAAACGACACTGTTGAAACCCCTGCATCATCAGCTTGTTTGTCAGTAGGCTCCCTTGATCATACGCAGATCATGCTGATCATAAGCAAAACAAGCTCTTGTGTATCGAATAAGTTAAGAGATAAAACATCAAATACAGGTGATAATTGAATATTGCTACATAAATATGAGAAGTTGACGATAGAGAGCTGAAATCATCCCGTTTGTCATAAATATGAGATATAGGGTTTACGGTGGGTGTGACCGGTCGAAAGGGGATGTTTAATCCTCCTAGACACCTGATCCCACCTCTGGTCTACCCAGGGGTGCGTGTTTGCCAAACTCTTTATTTTGTATTCCTTATAGGAATTATGAAATTGATCACTTTTCGTTATTTTCACCTTTCTTGAATTCATGTTACATGTATCTAGAATCCTAAATAACTAAAGGACGAAGATGTTGCTTGAGGGCGTAGACAACATTCTGGTCTGAGGGTTCAACAAAATACGATAAACGCAACACGTTATAAAATCATCTATATATATTTATATAATTGCATTTTTATAGTGACATAGATGCCCCATGGGTATAGGATGTTTTGTACATTAATCAACAGACATAAAACCAGGGGATCGCTACAGAAAGGGTTTAAATTTCGATTTCCACGTAAGAGTAAATGTGTACTTTTGTTAATGTTTTTAAATCTACCCTATAAAAGTTATTACCTGTAATACGCTATTTGGAAATGAATGGTTATACAGATAAAATACTTCAAACGCCATTTGAAAGAAAGATTATATTTGAATAACAATTGATAATTTGAAGAGGAAAAGATTATGTAGGAGAACCTACGTGTTTTAGTAACGTATTTAGTTCTGTTGTACTTTCATACAAAGTTCATTCATGTTTAGCCGCGAACCGTACATGATAAATGTCACATTTGTTCACAGCCGTTCTTTTGTGAATGGATTCTGTAATGTAAATTAAATGTTGATGTATTACATGCCTATGAATTTATTCATATTTACAAACTGTCATTTATTTATTTTTATCAATATAAAGAAAGCTTTAATTCGTTCAATATTCTTTAATTTGAGTTTAAAATACGTAATTGTGGATACAGAAAAATCACCATGGATATAATGAAGTATTTGTTAACTTTGATTGAGATAAGGGAATGAATAATGATAAAAACCAATACACATCTAAACAAACAAAACTAATAATCGTTTTTAATCTTAAAGTTTGTAAACATTTAGTTTAATAGAAAGAGAAATAGACAGATAACCCATTTTTATATTCAGTTACGAAGTCGTGAACATAAAGAATCTAAAGATATGAAAAATATTGAAGTAGAAAGTTCTTACATCGGAGAAGAGCGAAAACAGTCCGAGCAGTGTAAAATCCTATTTTCAAATAAACTGGAAATCCCCAATACTTATCATTTCCATTAGTGGAACACTTCAAATTAAAGGCGCTTAAAGTCGTGCTACCGGGAGAACATACGTAAACATTACTCAGGCATACGTAATATAATTTATGGTATCAAAATGTATTTATTAAAGGTGGAATAACACGTGTTCGTGTTTATTTATACGTGTAATCTATTGGTTGTAATGCTGGTCACCTTGTCAGGTGACATTTAAATATTCATATCACGGGTTTTAACTGACCGCTGTTAGCGCGGAAAGATTTATAGCCATTCGAAGGCTCTTTTAAGTGCAGATAACACGTCTTTTTTACTCTATCTATGACACGTAATATGGGCGATTCGGGTGACGAGCTGACTTTAGATACTGATAGATTGACAAAAGAAAACACAGGAGGGAATTCTACACTGGAAGTCTCAGATATTGTCAAATTATTTACGGGAGTTATATAGTCCCAATTTAAAACTTTCTCGGGACAATTAAAAGCCGAGCAGTCAGAGTCGATTTCAAAGAACTAAAAGAAAATTCTCTGCACAAGATCAAGTCCGACGGTAACCGAATTCAATTTGAGTTTAATGCTGAGTTACTAGAGGGCTTAGAGAAATTAGAGTCGAGAGCCTTTGATTTGAAAGATTCGGAGTCATTGAGCATTATTTCCGACCTAAGTAAAAAACTGAAAACTCGTCAGAAGCATATACGCATAGCAGACTCGTCTCCTGCAGGGTGGAAAACCGTCAACGAATATCAGTGTAACGAAATTGCAGACAACTCTGATGATGAAAAGAAGATCCGCAGTGCAGAAAACAGGGCCCTCAGACACCAAAAGCAGAACAAGAGATTTCAGCTTTATGGGACGCAAAAAACACCACCAGCAGCGGGATCTCCAGCTCAATTGGCTTTTCCTGGGGCTTCTAATACTTTTCAACCCTTTCCTGCGTTTCAACAGCAGCAACAACTGCCATTTCTCTACGGCCAGAGCAGAAACAAGCAGTCAAGGAGACAGCCTATGCCGTACGACGTTTGTTTCAACTGTTTCGCAACAGGGCACTGGAAGTCCAACTGCCCAAAGGGAAAGGCCACTCAAAGTCAATGATAAGTATACAGGTTGTTTGACTTGTGTTGTTGAAAAGAGTAAAACGGAATGCGGTATAAAACATAGTCTAAAAAGGCATTACAGTAAATGGGAGGAAATAGGGGCTTTTCAATATATTTTGAAAATAGTACATTCTGATTATGAAATTCCTTTTGTCTCCATACCACCGTCTATGAATTTTAGAAATAATAAATCTGCACAAATTAACGCTGATTTTGTCACATCAGAAATATCTCAGTTAATTAAGGCGGGTTGTGTCGTAGAAGTTACAAACAAACCATATATTGTAAGTCCTCTCAGCGTAGCAGAAAACAGGTCGAAAAAGAGATTGATACTAGATTTGAGTAGACTGAATAATTATGTGAGATATGAAAAAATAAAGTTTGAAGATTGGAAAACAGCCATCGATTATTTTGAAAAAGATTGTTATTGCTTAAAATTTGATCTTAAATCCGGTTACCATCATATAGATATATCTGATAGTTTTCAAACATATCTCGGGTTCTCATGGAATGACAAGTTTTATTGTTATACCGTACTTCCGTTTGGTTTGTCATCCGCTCCATTTATTTTTACGAAATGTCTAAGACCTATTGTAAAATTCTGGAGAAAAGGGGGATTTAAAATAGTTCTTTACCTAGATGACGGTTTCGTATTCGCATCATCTAAACATGAATGTTTGTCAGTTTCTGAATTCATCAAAAGTAGTTTATCAGAATTTGGGCTACTTATCAATATTGAAAAATCAGTATTTTATCCAACTCAGAATTTAGAATGGTTAGGAATTTTGTGGGATTCAAAGTCTTTTTCTATTTCAGTGCCCAAAAGACGTCTTGACGACACAGTTGCTTCTTTACAGCAATTGGTGAAGTGTTTTCCTAAAGTGACGGCGAGACAATTGGCGAGAGTTGTGGGAAAAATAATGTCAATGTCACCAGTTATGGGTAACATATGTAGCATTATGACAAGATTCTCTTCTATAGAAATAGCATTTAGAAAGTCATGGGACGAAAATATTGTATTTACGCATAAGAATGAGGTTCTAAATGAATAATTTTTGGCTACAATGTATACATTCAGAAAAAACACGATATTTACACACGCCGATTAAGAAAAGTGTCATTATTTACTCTGACGCAAGTAGTTCCGCTTCAGGAGCTTACACGGTTGAAGCTGATTCAAAAACGTTTCACTTAATGTGGAAAGAGTTTGAGAGGAGTATGAGCTCTACGTGGAGAGAGCTTAGAGCGATTGAGTTAGCTTTAGCTTCCTTTAAAGATAGTTTGGTGAACAAAGAAGTAAAATGGTTCACTGATAATCAGAGTTGCGTAAAAATCGTTAAGTCGGGTAGTATGAAACATCATTTACAATCCCTTGCTTATAATATTTTCAAGATGTGTGTAGAGCAAAAAAATTTCAATTGACATTCAATGGATTCCCAGACTAGAAAATGAGAAAGCGGATTTTCTGAGCAATATCATAGATCATGATGATTGGGGTGTTACCGTAACGTTTTTTGACTTTGTTAACAGCTTGTTTGGGCCTTTTACTGTTGACAGATTTGCAAATTATAATAACTGCAAGCTGGAACGGTATAATTCAAAATTTTGGAATCCTGGCTCAGAAGCCATCGACTGTTTTACCCAAAACTGGGAACACGAAAACAATTGGTTAGTACCCCCAATTTACTTGGTCGTCCGAGCTATTAAACATCTAATTGTCTGCAAAGCTTTTAGGGTCTTAATTGTTCCAAACTGGCCCTCTGCCGTTTTTTGGCCGTTTATCTTTGATAAAGATACGATATATAGATGGTATGTTAAAGATGCTTTGTTGTTTAATGACTGTACAGACATACTTATTCAGGGTAATAACAAAACATGTTTGTTTGGGTCTAAATATTTTACTTCTGGAATACTGTCAATTAAGTTGGATGCAAGGAATGCTCAAGTTTCTGTTGACGAATTCATGATGGGTTCGGTATAGAAATGTAGATATGTTTTTGGGTGTATTGCAGATGAGCTTGGTCCTGGTACACCAGATTGTTTTATTGGTTAGATGTATTGCAGATGATATTTGGTCCTGATACATCTATGTATATGTATTTGGTGTATTGCAGTTGATTAAGGAGCCTGGTGCACCATATGTAGAACTTTTCTAGTTTTAAAAAATTAATTTTTGTATTCCGTTATATACATTTTTCAGATATATTTAAAACGGGAAGGTGGTCCGATAGTGTAAGGATTGAAGATCAGCGATTACAACAGCTACGGGACCTTTTACCAACTTTCTGTCTTAAATCAAGAGCAGGCAATACATCGAGTCAATACAGGTACGCATTCAATGCTTTCTGTCGATGGTGCGGCACTTTTCTGCCGTCTATTTCTGCACTACCCGCAACGGATGAACATGTGGCTCTATATTTAATTTCTATCGCCAAAGATTACAAATCATCAAACAAAATTCAACTAGCTACACATTCTATAAGTTGGTCCCATCAGTTAGCAGGACTAAAAGATCCATGTGAATCTGCGTTAGTGAAGTTAACAAAGGAGGGTGCGATAAGAGAGACTTCCAAGCCTGTTGTGAAGAAAGAACCAATTACATCAGATCATTTGAAATTATTGGCTAGGAGATACAAATCGAACAATTTGTATAAAATGCGCACTTTATGTATGTGTCTGTTAGGTTTTGCAGGGTTCCTAAGATTTTCTGAGCTGGCAAATATTAAACTTAGTGATTTGTCATTTGATAATGTTTGCATGAGAATAAACATTGTCAAAAGTAAGACGGATGTTTATAAAGAAGGGCATGAGTTGTGTATTGCTAGAACTCATGGTGATACTTGTCCTGTTCATACTTTAGAAGAATACATTAAATTGTTGGATGTTGAAGTTAGTTCCTCAGAATATTTATTCAGATCTTTGACATTCTGTAAAAATACTAATACATATAAGATTAGTAGAGATAATCGCCCTCTGTCTTATACGAGGGCACGAGAAATCGTTTTGGATGCTTTTGGAGAAATAGGGTTAGATAAGAGCAAGTTTGGTCTTCATAGCCTACGGTCGGGCGGGGCAACATCAGCTGCAGCAGCTGGTATTAGTGACAGATTGTTTAAAAAGCATGGGCGGTGGCGGTCAGAAAAAGCTAAGGATAGCTATGTCAGAGAAAACATTAATGATAAACTATCAGTTACCAAAAAGTTAGGTATTTAAAGTTTCATATTCAAATTATTTTCTATATCGCTCTTCTTTGTCTTTCGAAATAATTAAACTGCACTATCAGAGCGCTTCACATCCTATTATACGTGTTTGTGTTTATTTTATAAATTATTTATGTTCGTTTGAGTGGAACGAATAAGAACATAATACATATTATAACCCACTGCAAACCACGACACTGATTAAAATTCTAAAGGCAAATTTAGGAATTTATTATTCTTTCAAGAAAACAGACGAACTTATTTAACTATGTGAAGGAGTGCAGGTACTAAATCTGCCAAATCTAACCGATATAAAGCATCAATCGCAAGAAGAACTGTGAAGGGAAAAACCAAAATGCACATCCGACACAATAACTTTTCTTGTAATTAATGGGATTCATATGTTATTAGAATTATTCTGTCAGACTATGAAGACATTCCATTTTATCATACAATTTTGACAGGTTCATATGGGCATGGACTTTGTAATCGTTCATGTACCCTCTCTCTCTCTCTCTCTCTCTCTCTCTCTCTCTCTCTCTCTCTCTCATTTTCCAATATTTTAGAATAAGTTATATACTTGCCAAACTGCATTTTTTACGACGTTTATAACACTAATTAAAACAACAAATGCGTTTCCAAACTGCATCTAAGCTATTTTGAAAACTACAAAATATTGATTGACTTAGGACAGATAACATCGTTGTTTGGAATTTTTAAATTAGGTGTAGTAGAGTTTTACAAAACATGTAACCTCCTTGATAAACTAGTGTTAGAATATCTAAAAAATGCAGTTTGACCAATGGCTATTCTATTTAAAGATACACAATGTACTTTAACTTAAAAAGGGGGGGGGGTTGCTATTAACGTTTCGTTTATTATGTCCCTTCAAGGTGTCACACCGGTAATTGTCCAATCAAAATGAACTTAGTCAATTGTAGTTCCATATATTTAAAGAAATATTTTTTTTCCTTGCGCGATTTTTCTCAATTGTAGTTCCATATATTTAAAGAAATATTTTTTTCCTTGCGCGATTTTTCTCAATTGTAGTTCCATATATTTAAAGAAATATTTTTTTTCCTTGCGCGATTTTTCTCAATTGTAGTTCCATATATTTAAAGAAATATTTTTTCCTTGCTCGATTTTTCTCAATTGTAGTTCCATATATTTAAAGAAATATTTTTTTTCCTTGCGCGATTTTTCTCAATTGTAGTTCCATATATTTAAAGAAATATTTTTTTTCCTTGCGCGATTTTTCTCATTTCCTCTTCTTCTTTTCTCTTAATTTTTGTACCCCTGATTAGGAAATTTGGTGTAATTTGTAGAAATAATCAAGTGTAACAAAGGAACTATTTGCTGTTGGTAGCTGAGGCTACTTCCTGAGGTGCACTCCGGCTGTTTACACACATGTGAAAAACACGTGGATTTGAGGGTAGTCTTGTTTGCGGGTAATTTTTTCTCTCGAAAATGCCGCGTAGGGTGTTGTTTTTCTGGTGTCGGCAGACGAGATAGGTAACATAGAACGTGTCTGACTTCGTTATTCGGCATCAATTTTGTAAACTGATTTTTAATGATTTTTTCCCCTCTATAGTAATATATAGTGAAAATAATTACCGGTGTGATACCAGTAATCTCGCACTTGCTCGCGAGACTTATGCATTTTCTTACCAGTGACGCACAAGTCATCAAAGCGCGATAACTCTAATGAGCTGGTAATGAGAAGTATTCTAAGACTAAATTAGTAATTATTGTCATACGTATGTAACACTATTGTCATTCCATATAATTTCATCTATCTTTATTATTGCTACAGTTTTACACATTTATCTCTCTCTTTATAAATATAAAATCACCCTCTATCTCTCTCTCTCTCTCTCTCTCTCTCTCTCTCTCTCTCTCTTTATAAATATAAAGCCGTGATGAATTATGAATAGAAATATCTCAATAACTTGTTTATGCTATTTTACTATTGTTTGATTTTTGATTGTGTAGTTTATAATCCATGTGGTATCCCAAACAGAAGCATTTTTTTTTTTACTATTGTAACAGTTTTACGCATGGGCAATATGAATGTAGGACAAAAAGTCATGGACAAAATGACCATGGACAAAAAGTCACAATATGAAATTTTATGAAAGTAGGACAAAATGTCACAAGACAAAAAGTCACAGGACAAAAAGTCACAATTAAAAATTTGATGACAGTAGGACAAATGTCACAGAACAAAACGTTTATAAGAAAGTCAGAAAATAATGAATTTGATATATATTTGAAAACATATGTGTTCTTGTTGTAAAGTTTAAGAATATATATGTAAAATTTATATTTTCTATGACAATCTATATCAATTTCAAACTTTAGATTTTGATAATAATTATTATGAAATTGTTAATCCTTTAATCATAGTTATTGTAAAAATATATTAATTCAATTTTTAAAAGAGATATTTTTATTGATATAAAATAAAAATAAACTTTGTGGTTATTTGGTTTACTATACTGATGGCAGAATTAATGTTGGCTTCCTTTCACTCCAGATTATTGTCAAAACAAGAGGGAAGTGAACCGTCATTAAAATTGCTATTTAAACAAATTAAGGATTTTTTGTTTCTTATTAGTTAATAATGAACTGAAAGCACTATGTGTGTCAAACCAAATAACAATAAGAATGATGACATACATTTCTTCGCAGCTCAGCTATCCGAGAAATATAAATGGAATTCAACTTTCGGCAGCTCCCTGCTTCAGAGTTGCGCATGCGCATTGCAACGTTTTCTTTCGCTTTGAATCCTGAACGGTAAACAAATTCAGTCATGATTGCGCTAGCTATTTTCTTTGTGGTATGTTCCTTTTTAATCATTTGTTGAATTATAATGTCATGTTAAAATGTTGTGGAAGTTAGATTTTATCCTTATTTTTTAATACACCGTGCCTTTGATCCCTCCTTTGGAAAACATTGATCAATAAAAATGTCTTTAGTACCAGGGTATTTTAGTTGTTTACCATTGACAGTCACACTAAATCTTTTTCTCTAATTTTGTCACTCAGCTTTTCCAGTTCAGCTATATACAATTCTAGAGACAACATCTTAAAGTGTTATTATTTTAACTGTACACTCTATTCAAGTTAAAACTTTAAAAAATATGAAATAGACACAACACACAGGAGACCACCACTTAAATGAATGTACACACATGGTTACTCAGGCCAGCAACATATTATCCAAGTCAATAATTATTTTATATCCCCCAAATCAAGTTTGGGGATATATTGAACTCACTTTGTCCATCTGTCAATCTGTAGATTTTTTTTTGTCTGGAGATGATCTTTGAAACTATTAATCATATATTTTTTTTAGAGCTTAGTAGATGTAATGTACATACCATTTTAATTTTTGAACCTCGTATTTCCATTTTGATAATTTGCCAAAATTTAACACAATTAACACATAACTTCTTTGACAAGATTTGATGAGTAAAATTCTTGTCATGGCTAAACATAATTATGGTACCAAGAAACTTCTTGGAAAGCAGGCCTTTCAAAATCTGTCAGTACCTGGTACCTTTACCTGGGTGAAATCATGATTGTAACAGCCAAAATATTTGTGGGAGAAAAATTTGATAATATATATATCTTTATTTAAGAAATAAGGTATTATTTTAAAAATAGCCCAAATGGCTTTATGGTAGATTTTATCGCATACCGACCCATATTTACATCCCTATATGTTACCGGGTGATAACTCAAACAAGTATACCGGTCACAAGGTTTATCTATCACAATCGCTCAGAATAACATCATTCACAGATCATCCAAATGTTATCCAATAAATATCATCCAAAAGATTCTACAACAAGTAATAACAAATATTACACATGCACACATTACATATGACACGACATAAAATCACAGACAGGCATGACAAAGAAATAATTCCATATTAAGCTTCATTAATCACATAAATAGAATTGTCTTTTCTTAATCAGATCACATCATTAATATAAAATCATAAGTAATCAAATTTACTTAATATTCTGCATTTAAACGAAGAACCTGTCCAGAACATATAATGGTAAGACAAACATATCAAACACCACCTAAACAATACATAACACACTCTTACCAAATATGTGGTATTAGAATCCGGATGGATCTATAGTAATGTGTAGATCTGGTGTATATCTATCAATTAATACAAACATATATATTACTCAGATTTCTGAAGCAATACACTCATTATGAAATAAATAGAAATAAAATAATCATACTACTCTTACTCTCACTCACTCTATGCATAAAATCCTTAACATAATTAGTAACTGACCTGACTAGTAGATTGTAGTCTGTAAGTCCAAATGTCCAAAGTTTTCAACTAAAGTATGACACAACTGCCCAATTCAATTTCTAAATTCAAACTGAATCTTACACTGACCAAGAACTGTCATGTGACCAATAATTAAGAAACGAACCGATGAACCATGAAAAACAATCCGTAACCAACCTAAACTATAGCTGGCCATAAGGGAAATACTCAAATATTAAAAGTTGTTCAATACCAACTATGGAAACCTGTTTGTGTATTTATTGCACATATTAAGCTGATATTATTTATCGTAAAATTAAAAACACTGAACACATGTAGTAATATAAATTAAACATTTTATTATTCCAGACGGGTAAGGATGCTCTACCACATATATATATGTTTGATAATGATACCTTATTTCTTATATTTGTGACTGATTTATAACAAATCTTTGCGAACTATAGTTTTAAACTCATGAAGTGAATTATTTTTTTAAAACCTCAACGGTATGAATTGAATATGTTGAACAGGTCGATATCTTAAGACGTCAGTGTGAAATTACGTTGATCGTTTATGACTAAACAATGAATTTATTGTCACGTTACGAACCCGTTTATACACAGAATTAAACACACAATTGTTCAAATAGTGTTATATAAGAGAAAATATTTGTAAATGTCAATATTTTTAATTAAATCGCTTCCACAAGGAACCTCTTATCAGAGATATGCCGTGACCCAGTAAGAAGGTCATTTTTGACAAGGTCACAGGGTACTAAGTAACGTATTAAAATATGGTTTTAGCCATATACTTTGAAATGAAAAAAATTGAAAGCTTATACTTGAGATAAAGGGTACTTTAGACTTAAAGGTATGTCCTGACCCTAACCCAGAGTAATTCAGATAAGGTCAAGGTCACCAGTTTTATAAGTATAAAATTCATGCTATATCCATAACTTTGTTGTGGAAAAAAAAACCTTCAGAAGATTATACAAGACATGAATGATACTTGTGACTTTGAGAAGTGTAACAACCCTGCACTATGATTGTTTTAACAAGGTCAGAAACAAATGTCATTAACACAAAAGTCAAGGTACATAAAGTCACGGTCACAGAACTGAGAATTTAAATGTTTTTGATCCATGGCAATTTGATGCTTGGACTGTTGATGGATTTTCATACTCACTGCAATTATTGCTCTCAACAAGTGTAACAGCATTCATTCCTTATAACATTTCTATAAGACTTAGGGCCTGGGAATTTGGACAAGATAGCTGAGTTCTTTAAGCTATTTTAAAGTGAACCTTTTCTGTTTACCTTGCAGGGTCATCAGTCCTTAATCCTTGAGACAGCTCTAGCTAGTCTTATTTTGGCATTTTATGATTGCAGCAATTGCAAGATATTGAACTATTGTTACATTTTTGTGACAGATGATTGAACAATCTAATTAAAATTAAACCCAAAGATACGCTCACAATCGCTTACGCAGAGTATACGGCGTGGATTTAAGAAAGTCTGATTTTAATTAGATTTTTAACGTTTCGTCCGTCAATGACTTGGGTTACAATAATTTATTGAGTGGATCTCCTGTTTCTGAGATCTACCGTGAATCATTTAAAACCAAACACGAGATGGGCTTAATTAATACATATAAATTTGATGAAATAATAAATTATGATAATATATATAAATCATCAAATGTGGGAAACCCGAATAGTATATAAAGTTAACCGGGTTCAATGGGATACCCGGATAGATGCAACAGTACAGCCGGATCAAAGACTAATAATCACAAAAGGGTGGCACCAAATCCTAGCCGGGTAAAACACTATAATAGTGATAATTGATTAATTACCATCCTCTTGGGCTCTTCAGGCTCCATTCTATAGTGAGAAGTGTATCTTAAGTCTCTCTCTTCTCTTCTGTCCTCTTGGTCTCAAATGCCTGGCTTTTATAGCAAACGGTTGAAGAGGGCCGAATTACAGCACGAGCGACTCTTGTGGTACCGCATGTTTTAGCGCCATATTTGGAGAGATGGGAGATTTATTCAGTTTGGGAATAAGTTGTGTTATGGATATATCATGGGGTATAGGATGGTACAAATGTAAGGGAAACACTTAGGAAATGATGCCAGTGTTATGTCAGGTAAGGGTACCGAGTAAAATCTCTTATTTATTAAGGACTGTTGTTGCCATGTACTTCGCATCGAGGAAATTCGGGTTCCCGTATATAAATCATTACGATATGAATGTACAAAGATTCTTTACATATTTATGATGATTAAGTTCATCAATACATATCTTATTATTGATAGTTGCACACAATCTAATTTTGGACTAGCCGTTACATAGCCCCCTTCCGTGAAAACATTCGTCCCGAATGTTAGGTTGTATTGGAACTCTGGGTTTTCAATTTGTAATGGGAAATCACCATTTAAAGAAAACTTACGCCAGTTATGAGTTCAACAATACTTTACTCTGGGGGTAACAATATTTAACAATCTATATGATATCAACTATAACAATTCGGTCATAACAAAGTATAATACATACCAATACTGTATCACAGTACAGCTATTAATGGATATAAAAATCAAATTAACAAATTTACAAATCTGTACAATATCAACAATAACAATTCAAACATAACAAAGCATAATGAAAACTACAATGTATCACAGTCCAGCTATTAACGAATTTACAAATACTACACCTGGTTCCATCGTATACAGTTGGTTCAATGTTACTCACAAAAAGGAGAGTTTTGTCTTGATGTGTTGTTCTACTTGCTTGGCGAGGTCGTCTAGTTCCAAAAAGATGCATTCGCTATGTAACTCCTGTAATGCAGGGATTTCTCTGGGAATAGATGATGCGTCAAGGTTACAGTTATTCCTAAGGTAGTTGACAATAGTGTTGTATTGGTTTGGTGACCGGTCCAAGAAGTACTGAAAGGATCCTTGAAGGGCGTTGATATTTGTATCTGTTACTAATGCTGCTAAAATGGATGAAGGGTCAGCTCTGAGAGTGAGTTTGGAAGTCGTAAAAAATGTGCCACCGACATTTAAAGTGATGATTTCTTCCTGTTGCAAAGCAATATTTTTAAGTTTTAGTTGTTTCTTGCATGTGGGAAAGTAAAGGGGTTCACAGTTTGGTATAGAATATTCCTTTGGAGGCTCCGGTTCTTGGTCGATTATTCCTTCAGTGAGGACCGAGACTACATCTTCCATCTTTTCCGAAACAATTGTCGTCTTGTCGTAGATTGATTTAGAAGATGACGATAGAGCTAAGTCATTTCGTAATGTTTCCTGTAGTCTGCTGAGGGGAGTTGTAGGTACCAGTTTCGGATCCGTAAGAGAGGCAGGAGTCTCAAGTTGTACTTCTTCGGGTATTTCTTTACTTTTTGCTGGACTTTGGTGTGATAAGGAGGGTTGTATTTGAAGTTGATCCTGATTGTTTGCATAATTTGGTACTTGGACGCTTATATCCATTAGAGGAGGTATTGAATGTAGGTTGTTAGATTTCTGGTATTTAGTGTATCTTTGTCTTTTCTTTGGGATATGGTGAGGGTTGGTCAGGATGGTTCTTTTCGCTGATGTTTGGATTCTAGGGTTTGGGATGATTGGCTTCAGTACTGGGATGCAAAATTTGGCTCTGGATTTTTGGAAGTTTTCAAATTCGGATGCTTCTTCACCTGTGAAGGTCTGGGTTACTCTTTTAACAATACTCATTGAGTAGTCCCGACATCCATGCTTGGCGTCTCTTCTGTTGAAGACCATCCCACAGGATGAACATTTGTGTCCAAAACCCGAATGGGAAGCTGTCATGTGACGCTCGCAATGGCAAGGTAAGCTAAACTTCGCATCGCATATACCACATTTGTATCTCTGCATCTGTAATCAGGAAATGTTTTGTTTAAGATTTGAGGGAGTACAAATCTTATTGATTAGATAAAAACAATTAATAGGTATTGGAATGCAATCATCAATCAGCAGTAGGAGAGGGAGTTTGGGATTAATGATAGGGTTTTAGTAAGTTGTGGTGAACTACTCTGGGTTTTTGTTTTGGGGTTTTCTGTATTTTATAAATAACATCATTAATTCTTTTAATGATGTTGTAGGGACCTGTCCAGGGTCTACATAGCTTTTTACCATGTTTTTCGTACTTAGGTGAATAGAACCACACAGCATTTCCTGGTTCATATAAATTTTGGTAAACCTTTTTACTGTATTCCTTAATCATATGATTGGATGATAATTGCAGTTTCTTTCTTGCAAAATTATGAATAGTTTCTAATTTATTGGCTAAATGATAGGAATATTCTGCTTTGATCATTTGGGTTTCTATTATAGATTTTGGAGATCCAAGAACAAGATCAATGGGTAGGTTTATGGGTCTGCCAAACACCATTTCACAGGGACTAACTCCTGTAGACTCATGAACAGAGGATCTATATGCCATCATGAGTAAAGGTAAGTATTCATCCCAATCTTGTTGGGTTTCTCCATTTACAAATGCTGATAGCATATTCTCTATTGTGCGGTTGGCACGTTCAATCATTCCATCCGATTGCGGTCTGTATGGGGTGGTCTTAGTTTTTTCAATGCCTAGAATTTTGCATAATTCTTGGAAAATGTTAGATTCGAATGACCTTCCTTGATCGGAATGTATTTCCATTGGGACGCCAAAAATGGCAATTATTCTTTCAATTAGTACCTGGGCTATTGTTTTGGCCTTCTGGTTTTTGATAGGAAAAGCATCTACCCACTTAGTGAAATAGTCACCCACTACTAAGATATAAGAATTCTTTTTCTTTGTAAGGGGAAGTGGCCCCATTATATCTAAAGCCATTCTTTCCATGTGTGCTCCTACAATGTATTTTTGAAGAGGGGCATTAGGTAATTTGTGGGATGGTTTTCTGGACTTACAAATATCACATTGCTTACAGAAGTTTATTTTTACATCTTCTGACATGTGATGCCAAAAGTATCGGTCTCTGATTTTGGATAGAGTCTTTCGAATACCTAGATGACTACCAGCTATGCCGCCATGGAGTTGGAAGAAAACTAGTGGCTTTAGGGAATAGGGTAAAACTATTTGGAGTTTTGGTTGGGCGTCTTCCCATTTGTGGTAGAGGATATTTTGTATTATCTTTAGAGAATCATAACGGATCCAATAGTATTTATGAGCTTCACTGAGACTGGAGATTTGTTCCCATCTTGGCCTTTCCTCAGATTTTACCCATTCTTTTATGGTACTTATTAGAGGATCTTCATCTTGGGCATGTTCAATATTCAGAGGGGTATTAGACAAGGTAGAGTTTACTATTGTGGTTTCACTGCTGGGGGCTGAGTGTTTGGATCTTGTTGTGACAGAAAATACGGGTAATGTTTTCAACTGAGCAAATCGTTCTTCCGCTTTATGACAGTGATTACAGCTTACAGGGCAAGGTCTCCGAGACAGAGCATCTGCATTATTATGTATACGCCCTGCTCTGTGCTCTATGGTGAAATCATATTGGGACAAAAATTCGAACCATCTAGCAATTTGACCCTCTGGGTTTTTAAAGTTCAGAAGCCATGTTAAAGACCCGTGATCTGTTCTAACTTTAAATTTCCGACCATATAGGTAGTGGTGGAAGTTTTTGATAGACTTTACAATAGCTAAGAGTTCACGCCGGGTGACACAATACCGTCTCTCAGATGCACTAAAAGTTTTACTATAGTAACTGATAACTTTCTCGACCCCATCTTGTTCTTGGGATAATACTGCGCCTAGACCATTGTTAGAAGCATCTGTATCTAAGATAAACAGACGTTCATTTACTGGGTATGAAAGTATCGGGGAGCTAGTGAGGGCTCATTTGAGTTTATCAAATGCTTCTTGACAATCTCTGTCCCAAAGGAACTCTTGGTTAGATTCTGTTAATTTGTGTAGGGGTTTGGCAATGTCAGCAAATTTGTGGACAAATTTCCTATAATAAGAACATAGTCCTAGGAAACTTCTAATATCTTTGATGGAGTTGGGGACTGGCCAATTTTGAACTGCCTCTATTTTCTCCGGATCTGTGGATATCCCATTTTCATTAACTACATGTCCCAAAAAGGAAACTTGTTTTTGCAATAGCTTACATTTCTTGGGGTTCATTTTGAGGTTGGCAGTTTTTAACCTTTCAAAAACTTGTTCCAGATTCTGAATATGTTCATCAAATGTTTTTGATAAAATGATAATATCATCTAGATATACCATACATATCTTCCAGGAAAGGTTTGAAAGGACTTTCTCCATTAGTCGTTCGAATGTGGCGCCTGCATTACACAGACCAAAGGGCATGTTTAGAAATTGCCAGTGACCGCCACCGGGTATTGAGAAAGCTGTTTTGGGTTTGTCATGGGGATCCATTCTAACTTGCCAATATCCACTCTTCAGGTCTATGGTGGAAAACCACTTTGACCCTGAAAGAACATCAAGGGTCGTATCTATGCGGGGAATAGGGTAGCTATCTTTGATGGTCACATCATTTAGTTTTCTATAATCTATACAAAATCTTATAGAACCGTCTTTCTTTCTTACTAATACAATTGGGGAGCTCCAATGACTGTTGGATGTTTCTATAACACCCTTATCCAACATATCTTTTATTTCTTTTTCAACCTCCTCCATTTTAGCTAATGGGATTCTTCTGGGAGGTTGTTTGATAGGTGGGGCATGGCTGGTATTAATTTTGTGTTCTACTAAATTTGTGAGGCCTTTGTCAGTTGAGGAGGCTGAGAAGCTATCTTGATACTTTAATAACAGTGATTTAAGTTTTTGATTTTGTTCTGTGGTCAAATCTTTAGGACCATTTTCTATCAAAGTACTGAAAGTACTCATGGGAGTTGAACATTGTGGAAATTCAGTTAGAACAGATAGCACTGGAAGGGTAGGGGGATAAATGACTGAATATTATCATGATTTTAGATACAAATCAACTGTTGTTGTTTTTCAAAGCGTTACAACAGCAAACATAGATAATGGAAGGCCCATAGGCCACAACGCTCCTCGAGTAACTGAAGTCGTGTTGTTGTTTTCTAGAATTTCACCCCTTTATATTCTCATGAAAAATATGACCACATATTACGGCCTAAACATTCAAATCAATATGGTTAGCAATGCCTTGCAGTTATGAAGAAGTTTTTCCCCTGTATATATACATTCAAGTTTAATCCTAGTTGTAGCTAATTCTAAGGATTCATTACTTGAAAAGGTAGTCCAATATGCTAAACTGTCACCTGAGTATACTACTGTCCTGTAGAGGATCAATGGAATGGTAAATAATTGTATAATAACTCAAAATAAATGAAATGCAAAAAAATTAAAAATCGTCCGGCATCGGAGATGCACAAGCCGAGTTGCGCAAGGAATGGGCATAGAGGGAACCGGCAGAAAAGTTTGCAAGAATTATCAAGCAGGGAGCAAAATTTTGCGTACATAAATTTCAGCCGACTTAAATCCTTTGTGACCTTGACCTTTAACCCTTGACCAAAATCAATAGGCTTCTTTGTCTCATCAAGGGCGATAATCCATCTAAGTTTAATTGAGATCCTATAATTTGTTAAAAAATTATAGTGCAGAAAACAAAATTTTCTCCAAATTTCAGTCTATTTATAGCCAGTGACCTTGACCTTTGACCTAGTGACCCCAGAATCGATAGGCTTCCTGGTCTTACTGAGGGTGACAATCCATCTAAGTTTGATTGAGATCGTATGATTCGTTCAAGAGCTATGGTGCGGAAAACAAAATTTTCTCCAAATTTCAGTCTATTTATAGCTACTGTGACCTTGACCTTTGACCTAGTGACCCCAGAATCGATAGGCTACCTCATCTTACTGAGGGTGACAATCCATCTAAGTTTGAATGAGATCCTATAATTTGCTCAAGAGCTATGGTGCAGAAATGAAATGTTGATGCGTGCCCGCCTGCCCGCCCAAAGGCACTTCATCAGATCATAAGCCGAGTTCGACTTCATCGCAACTCCGCTAAAAATGAAACACTAGTCAAATAATGTTATTTATTGCCAAGGTATTTGGGATATTATACTGTGGCTCAAACAGGGGGTGAATGAACCTGACAGTATGGGAAGCATATAGTGGAATCAGACTTGTGATGCTGGAAATCTATAGTGATTAATAAACTATACATGTACAAGATCCATAACTATTTTTTTTCAGTTTGTGAGGGAGAATCCTCATGTCTCTTTCATCTGTAGACAAATAAACTGTAGACAAATAAACAATGTGTTTTGACCAGAACAATTTCCAATCCTTTTTGCAGCATAAATTCAACATTGTGGCAACTGGGTTAAACTTTGATAGTGAAGTAATACATGGCAGCACCTTATCCCATGCGCTTAAAATTTCTGTTTGACACACACTCATGACATCCACTCAAACATTACAGAGTGCAGCAAAATCCCATTGTAATAGGGGATTCAAAATGGATAACTGGTACAAAATATGGTACATACTATTCGAAAAGGATAATGAATTTGACATATTGATGTTTTGGAAAAGGAAATTCTGACATCGGGGCTCTAAGCGTTTTCAAACATTGTCATTTAATAAAAGTGTTCTACATTTTTAAAAATAGAGATTAATATGTCTTTAATACATAGGTGAGAAAGTTTCCATTATTCCTAGCCGAGACATACCATGTATGCGCAAAAAATTCATAAACAAATATCAAAATACTCACGTAGAAAATGTGGACCTTACCGTCATCAAGCGCAGCGAAACACTCCATTTCGAGATTTTCGCCGACGAAAGCTCGGTAACAGTAATGAATAAGGTACACTCATTTTGTATCTATTTTGTGACTTTCTTTATTAAAAGGAACAGTTCTCTAATGTGTAACGTGCAATTACTACGTAATTCAATAACTTGAAGCATGAAGCAGTTTCACTTTGCAACCGGATATAAGAAATTTTATTTCGTATTCCGATCCCGATCGAAAGTTGTTGACTGGGAATGACGTGTTTTAATTCAATATACATGTAACATCAAGCATTTTTTATATCACATTAAAAAAAACCCAAATATATACACATACACAATGTTGTAGAGTTATTTCTTGTAAATTTTCTGAGGTTTCGCACCATATTCGATATTTCGCGCCACGGTGTCAATAGGTCTTGTGTGCAGTTGTCGTTCGTTTCCCTATCAATGTTTATAGGTGACGCTGCGCTACAAACGACAATTTTCAACCTTATCTTTTATTTTTCTATGTATATCAGTATCAATTTGATCGAAATCTTGTATTCAAATTGATTTGAATACAATATCATTGCATTTACTTACATGTCAATTATCAAAATTAGATTAATTCAGAAAAGTTACATGGATTATTTAATGGCGGATGTTTATAAAAGTTTATGTTGATTTACCTAGGAGTAAATCAGCTGACACAGAACCCCCCCCCCCCCCTGACGACCACTATACAAATCAATACAAATTACTGCGCAGAAAAGTGCGTGATGACCCAGGGAGATTGAACATAGTTCAACTCCCAAAAATACACTGTAAATGGGCAGGTAGGGCTATTGGGTTTCCAACATGTATAGCGTTGAGTGCAAGACTTTCTAATGGGGTCTCTGGGCTCTCTAATATTTCAGCAGTTTCAATAGTGGCAATTTGGGTATTTTTGTAAAGCTTTACGCTTTCGTTATTCACATTTAGGTAGCGTACAGAGATTTCATTCCCTTGTACTTTAACCAAGGTTTGTGGTATCAAAATTTCATGTTTTTCCACAAATTTTCCCAGGGGTTCTAATATCCCAGTTTGTAATTCAAGTGAGGGATTCATGACCCTAGCCAGGGCTATGTATTCACAATGGGGAGGAATTACAATATCCTCTGTAAGACTTATCTTGCAACAAGACATAGTACTTGATTTGCTAAAGCAAGGTATTTCTAAGCCCTGATCCTTTAACATCATTTTGTTCAAGTTTATGTCGCATGAGTTTTTACTTAAGAAATCTAATCCTAAAATACAGGATGTTTTGATTTCGGCCACTATAACTGCTTGGGGAATTTCTATATCTTTAAATGATAACTTCATGTTGCATTGTCCTCGGACTGATATTTCATCTCCGCTTGCTGAAACAAGCTTGACTGAAATTGGGGCAATTTGGGGCAATTGATCAGTTTCCATCAAACTCTCAAAGAATTTTGTGCTAACTATAGTAACACTAGCACCTGTATCTACCAGCATATTAGCTTCAATGTTCTCAATTAAGCCTTGTACATAAATTCCATCATTATCTCCCCTTATATCTCCCACTATAATTTCTTTGGATTGATTGATGTTAGGACAGGGGCTGGTTTTCCTATCTTCATTTTCAGGTTTGTTTTCATTAATAACTAAATCATTTTTCCTAACATCATGTGGGGGTATCTTTCTTTTTATTGGGAATTGTTGGGGCCTGCCCCTTGTGTCTGTCGACTTCCGACCCCTGAATTCGACATTGGGTAGTTTTCCTGTCTATTAGGTCGGGAGTGACTTGACATGGGCATGTTAGAGTTTCTGGGGGTAATTCCAGTTCTTCTTGTCATTTGGTTTGGGGAATTGCTTTTGCTGTAAACCAAACCGGGAATCGGGGGCCACAACTCTTTGTGATTCAGAGTGTTGGTATCTCAAATTTGAGTTTGGGCTTTGATTTTGATATTGCATTTGAGGTTGGGGCAGATGGCAAGGATTTGGATTCTGATTGTTCAAAACTATTGCTTTGATAGCATGCAATTCTTCCCTGAGGCTTTGGAAATTATTTTCATTTGGGTATGTTATTTGGAATATAACCAAGCGACGTAGGTTTTATTAAAAACTAAAGGCAATGGCAGATCTGAAATTAACAAATCACACACCACATTACATATGCAACAAAATATACAATTACATAAATTCATATTCGTATTTCCCTTTAAAGAAGTCAAAATATTCCAATGAAATGTATATGATCGACTTTATTACTTTACTTCAAAAAGTAACAAAATTTATAGTCCTTGATCAAAAAACGGTCATTTCATAGTAGAGAAATATACTGATAAAAAAATAGTTCAACGTACATAATTATCAATCAGTTAATAATAAACATTTCAAATATATACCTTAAGGTGTGGCACAACGGGCAGCTACATGTATAGGTCTACTCCCTCTAAAACAAATTTCCCGCACTGATGAAAATAGCTCGCGAAACTTATTTATATAGAAGAAAAAGTTATTAAACTGGTTTTAGCTAGTGAGTGAATTCCTACAACCAACCTGGCCAATAAAATGTTGTGAATAGATTTCATTCAATTAATATAGCACAGCTTAGTATTGAAAAATGTAGAAAATTCAATTAGATATAAAGATCACCCTGCCACATACTCCCCAGCTTTAAATTTAGCGTCTCGATAAATGAAAAAGATTAATCAAATATAAACAGCCACATACTTCCTACTAATAATATTTACATGAAACACAAAGCAACAAAAAAAAAGTTCATAATATCAGATATAATATGTATAGAATTGTCATCTTGAAACAGATTTGGTAACGTCACGGCGGTTTAATGTTTTCTGGCAGCCACCATCGGATACAACAGCTATAACGTTTCCTGAAATGTTCACTACGCGATACACAGTTGAATCCCATGAATCTTGTATTTTGTTACGGCCACGCACTTGACGGTTTCTAACATATACCTTGTCACCAATGCCCAAGTTCGGCTCGAATGCTCTACAGTCGTTGGTAGACTTCCGGTATTCCGCCATCATGGATGTACGGTCACCAGCTTTGTCGAACGCGTACTTTAGTCGGTCTTGGTGGTTTCTGATCCATTCATCAGTAGACATCGGATCGTCATCGTCGTCATGTAAGAATCCAAGTAGAAAATCAATCTGTAGTTTAGGAAGACGTCCAAACATAAGATGAAAGGGGCTGTATCCTGTTGTTGTATTTTGCGTTGCGTTGTAGGAAAATAGTAACTCTGGAAGATGTTTCGGCCAATGTCGCTTACGTTCAGGTGTAAGTGCCTTTAATAAGTTGTGCAGAGTTCTATTAAATCTTTCACATTGAGCGTTTCCTTCGGGGTGATAAGGAGTGGTGCGTGAACGTGAAATCCCATACATCTTACACAATTGAGCAATGACATTTGCTTCAAAATTTCGCCCTTGATCAGAATGTAGACGATCCGGTACACCATACTTGTAAAACCACTCATTGAGAAGTACGTTTGCAACGGTATCTGCTTTTTGGTCTTTAGTCGCAACGGCTTGAGTAAATTTCGTAAAGACATCCGTCATCACGAGAACGTTTTCCTTACCATGTGCTGGCTCCAGAACGGTAAAGTCGATTGCCAGAATTTGTAACGGTTTGGAAGCGATGAGATGATTCATGGTAGTCCGAACAGCTGGTTGAGGCATCTTAGAAATAACACAACGTTCACAACACTTACAGTAATCTTTCACCGAATTAAATATTCCCGGCCAGTAACATCGTGATCGAATAGCGGAGAATGTTCTCTCAATACCTTGGTGTCCTAGATTGTCATGACAACTGATCAACACTTTCTCATGCAACGATCTGGGTAGAACAAGCTGTTTTAAATCCCCTAATGTAGGATCTGTTACCACTCTGTAAAGTACTCCCTTGACAAACATCAATTTATCCCACTGCTGAATCAAGGTAACCACGGCTCTCGGTAGTTTTCTCATTTCTTTTTTCGTTGGTTTCACTCCCTCATTGAATATATTAAGAAATGTTCCAATGTTTGAGTCAGCGGACTGTAGAGATAGGATTTCGTTCAATTTTAGAGACGGGAAAGTGTCATATTCTTCATTAATAAACTCACTAGGTGTATTTCTTTTCTGCAAGTCTGAACATTCTGAAGGTACTTTTGTAGAATCAGAGAACTTTTCCAGTAGAACCTCTAAATCACTCTGCCTCAATGCGTCATTTGGATCATTCATCCGTGAAAGGGCGTCTGCATTTGCGTTATTCCGACCTGGTCTAAATTTCACATCAAAATTAAACATAGCCAATTTTGATAGCCAACGTTGTTCTGTTGCACTGAGTTTAGATGTTTGTAGGTGACACAGCGGATTGTTATCAGTAAACACAGTGAACTTTGATCCAATTAAGTAGTCCTTGAATTTTTCTGTAATTGCCCACGTTAACGCTAAAAGTTCCAGCTTCCGTGAACTGTAGTTTTGCATGTTTCTTTCATTTGGTCTTAGCGATCTGCTGGCGTAGGCAATCACATGCGGTTTTCCGTTGTTGAGTTGTGAGAGAACTGCTCCCAGACCACGCATACTGGCATCCGTCTCAAGAATGAAAGGGTTTTGGAAATTTGCGTACCCTAATATAGGAGAACACACCAGAAGTTCTTTCAGTTTACAAAATGCAATGTCACACTTAGAATCCCATTTATTTCCAAATGCCTTCCTTGAATGAGGTGTAAATTGTTGGGATAACTTGTGCAATGGTGCTGCAATGTCTCTAAATCCTTTAACAAAGCGTCTATAGTAACCCGTCAATCCAAGGAAAGATTTCAATTTTTTCACTGTTGACGGTTTTTCAAAATTCTGTACAGCACTGATTTTTTCAGGGTCAGTTTTAATTCCTTTGGAAGATATAACATGTCCAAGATAGCGAACTTCACTCTGGAAAAATTTACACTTCGACATTTTTAATTTTAATCCATGTTCACGTATTATTTTAAACACAGTTTCTAATTGTTTAACATGTTCTGGAATGCCCTCTGATTACACAATGATATCATCCAGAAATACTAATAATATGTTGAATATTTCATCCCTAAAGCAGTGCTGCATTAACCGCTGAAACGTAGCCGGCGCGTTGCATAAACCGAATGGCATACGAAGGTATTCATATAGGCCCATGGGTGTTGTAAATGCAGTTTTCTCAATATCATTCTCGTCTACAGCCACTTGATTATATCCACTGGTAAGATCCATAGTTGAAAAATATTTTGCACCACACAAAGCATCAAACGATTCCTCCAGTCTAGGTAATGGGTAAGCGTCACGTTGAGTTTTGCTGTTAAGCTTACGGTAGTCCACACACAACCGAAGCGAATTATCTTTCTTCCGTACCAAGACAATAGGTGATGCATATGGACTACTACTCTCCCTTATAATGCCATTGTTCAACAGTTTACGAATATGTGATTTCACCTCCTCGTACTGAGATGGCGCAATTCGTCTATAAGGTTGCACTATTGGTTGATTGTCCATTGTTCGTATACTATGCTTGATTGTAGTCGTATAGCCTATGTCATCATCGTTCTGTGAAAATACATCACGATTTCTGTAGAACAGGGATCGAATCTCGTTCATCTGAGCTGAATTCAAATTCAGTTCATCAATCTCAGAGGGAATTTGAAAATCACTCGGCACTTTGTTGGTTAATTTAGTTTCACTGCACATCAGTTCTTCTTGAATGTAAATTTCTTCAATGTTTCCATGCCTGGTAAATTCAATGTTAGAATAATTTTCAACTACCTCACCATGTACAAGAACTGCAACTCTTGCTCTGGGTGCTAGCCACACGTCGTCACTGCCAACGTTTGCTATGCGGAAACTCAAAAATCCCAGGTTCACTTTGGTTAAAGTACGAACGACAATAATATTTGACGACAAATGCTGATTAGATGCTAAAGGTTCCACAATTGCTTCATATAATCTTGGTAGCTTTGGTCCTGTACCATTGATAACAGTCACTGATTTTCCAGGAATGCGAACTGGAGATTTAGCACAGACTTTCATATATCCTATGACATCATGTTTTACATTTCTGTTACACGCTTTGAATTGTTCCTTTAACTTGTTGTTCACTGAAATCTCTTCTACTTTTTCTGTGTAATCAGTGCCATGTTGTGTTTCCAGTAGCTTTCTACAAAGTGAAATAGTGTTCATTCCTAAAATAGCCGGAATTTTCTCTTTGCGTTGTCGAGTTTCATAGTCAACAGAGTCCTTCACTATTAATACTCCAACTTGCTCTAATAGCTGACCCATGACCTCTATGTTGACCTCTATGTATCCAATGAATGGAATAGAAAATCCATTTGTAGCTTTCAGTGAAAACACAATGTCAGTATTCAGTTTGCTTGCTGCTTTTAAATGTTTTTGATAAAAAGATTCAGTCACTGTTGAAACTGATGAACCAGTATCTACTAAACAATTTACTTTAACACCGTTCATATTTACAAATGTAGTAGGACATTTACCGACTAATCGAGTGTTCATTCTCCAAGAGTCCGTTTGATTCCCTTCTATAACTGGACTCGGCATTACGAAGGGCTGTTGTTTTCCGGTGGTGCTTTTGTAGACTGACGTTTTGAATCCGCATTTGTTGACTCGTATTTTGATGGGCAGTCAGCTATTTTGTGGCCCTGCTTCTTGCATCCAAAACATATCAGTGGTCGTTCATAATACCAGTCAGGTTCATACCTTTGCGTTGAATTCACTGCTTTTGTTAAACTGTCTATTTGTCGCGATTGTTTCTTCAACATTTCGGACAGTTCTTTGATTCTGCTTTCACTTCCGCTTTCCGATTGTTTTGTTGACATATCAAGTTTCGTTTCATTTGATTTCTCAATTTGTTTTTCACTTGAGTCTTTTACATCGGTGTTTTCGTCTTCCTCTGCCCAGAGTGTAGCCTCCTCACGAAGTTCGATAAATGTTATATCCGGCTGTGTCCGCAGAATACGCTTTAGATGTTTCCGTAGAAAGGTATCCCTGACGTTTCCTGAAAACTGGTCACGCATGGCTTTATCTTCATTCCTAAACACTGACGAATCCTTGCGCAATAACTTTTTCATGATATCCATAAGTGCGTAAGAATATTGACGTAGAGTTTCACTTTCGCGCTGTTTTCTATCTAGAAATTTCTTTTGTAGTTTCATAGCATTTTCTTTATCCCCGAAAGCTTCTCTTAATACATTGATCATTTGCAACGGATTCTTTTTCACATTTCCATCCAGGAACTTGATTTCTTCTCTCGCATTTCCAGATAGGTGTTGGTAGATTAGATCCGCGCCCTCTTCTGTCGTTGTTCCGCGTGCTGCGTAATGGACATCCTCTATCCAGTCCTCGATGTCCATGTTGTAACCGTTAAATTTGGGAAGTGTTCGATCTCGTTGTACATACACTGTTTTCGCTTCAGTATTTTTCCAGCCCATTTCACTGATTTTATTCTGCAATGCGGTAACCTCTTTTTGTAATGACTTCACGGTCGGGTGAGCCGCCATTGTCGTTGTCGGGTAGGTGTGAAATCCAGCACGAAGTACTCACGGCGTCCACGATATTAATATGTAGAGAGATCTACCCATGAATTCCGCCATCCGTTGTTACCACAAGCCATTGCCTTACAAAGTTGATACGGGGTAACCGGCGACGCCAAATATAACCAAGCGACGTAGGTTTTATTAAATTTATTAACAACTAAAGGCAATGGCAGATCTGAAATTAACAAATCACACACCACATTACATATGCAACAAAATATACAATTACATAAATTCATATTCGTATTTCCCTTTAAAGAAGTCAAAATATTCCAATGAAATGTATATGATCGACTTTATTACTTTACTTCAAAAAGTAACAAAATTTATAGTCCTTGATCAAAAAACGGTCATTTCATAGTAGAGAAATATACTGATAAAAAAATAGTTCAACGTACATAATTATCAATCAGTTAATAATAAACATTTCAAATATATACCTTAAGGTGTGGCACAACGGGCAGCTACATGTATAGGTCTACTCCCTCTAAAACAAATTTCCCGCACTGATGAAAATAGCTCGCGAAACTTATTTATATAGAAGAAAAAGTTATTAAACTGGTTTTAGCTAGTGAGTGAATTCCTACAACCAACCTGGCCAATAAAATGTTGTGAATAGATTTCATTCAATTAATATAGCACAGCTTAGTATTGAAAAATGTAGAAAATTCAATTAGATATAAAGATCACCCTGCCACATACTCCCCAGCTTTAAATTTAGCGTCTCGATAAATGAAAAAGATTAATCAAATATAAACAGCCACATACTTCCTACTAATAATATTTACATGAAACACAAAGCAACAAAAAAAAAGTTCATAATATCAGATATAATATGTATAGAATTGTCATCTTGAAACAGATTTGGTAACGTCACGGCGGTTTAATGTTTTCTGGCAGCCACCATCGGATACAACAGCTATAACGTTTCCTGAAATGTTCACTACGCGATACACAGTTGAATCCCATGAATCTTGTATTTTGTTACGGCCACGCACTTGACGGTTTCTAACATATACCTTGTCACCAATGCCCAAGTTCGGCTCGAATGCTCTACAGTCGTTGGTAGACTTCCGGTATTCCGCCATCATGGATGTACGGTCACCAGCTTTGTCGAACGCGTACTTTAGTCGGTCTTGGTGGTTTCTGATCCATTCATCAGTAGACATCGGATCGTCATCGTCGTCATGTAAGAATCCAAGTAGAAAATCAATCTGTAGTTTAGGAAGACGTCCAAACATAAGATGAAAGGGGCTGTATCCTGTTGTTGTATTTTGCGTTGCGTTGTAGGAAAATAGTAACTCTGGAAGATGTTTCGGCCAATGTCGCTTACGTTCAGGTGTAAGTGCCTTTAATAAGTTGTGCAGAGTTCTATTAAATCTTTCACATTGAGCGTTTCCTTCGGGGTGATAAGGAGTGGTGCGTGAACGTGAAATCCCATACATCTTACACAATTGAGCAATGACATTTGCTTCAAAATTTCGCCCTTGATCAGAATGTAGACGATCCGGTACACCATACTTGTAAAACCACTCATTGAGAAGTACGTTTGCAACGGTATCTGCTTTTTGGTCTTTAGTCGCAACGGCTTGAGTAAATTTCGTAAAGACATCCGTCATCACGAGAACGTTTTCCTTACCATGTGCTGGCTCCAGAACGGTAAAGTCGATTGCCAGAATTTGTAACGGTTTGGAAGCGATGAGATGATTCATGGTAGTCCGAACAGCTGGTTGAGGCATCTTAGAAATAACACAACGTTCACAACACTTACAGTAATCTTTCACCGAATTAAATATTCCCGGCCAGTAACATCGTGATCGAATAGCGGAGAATGTTCTCTCAATACCTTGGTGTCCTAGATTGTCATGACAACTGATCAACACTTTCTCATGCAACGATCTGGGTAGAACAAGCTGTTTTAAATCCCCTAATGTAGGATCTGTTACCACTCTGTAAAGTACTCCCTTGACAAACATCAATTTATCCCACTGCTGAATCAAGGTAACCACGGCTCTCGGTAGTTTTCTCATTTCTTTTTTCGTTGGTTTCACTCCCTCATTGAATATATTAAGAAATGTTCCAATGTTTGAGTCAGCGGACTGTAGAGATAGGATTTCGTTCAATTTTAGAGACGGGAAAGTGTCATATTCTTCATTAATAAACTCACTAGGTGTATTTCTTTTCTGCAAGTCTGAACATTCTGAAGGTACTTTTGTAGAATCAGAGAACTTTTCCAGTAGAACCTCTAAATCACTCTGCCTCAATGCGTCATTTGGATCATTCATCCGTGAAAGGGCGTCTGCATTTGCGTTATTCCGACCTGGTCTAAATTTCACATCAAAATTAAACATAGCCAATTTTGATAGCCAACGTTGTTCTGTTGCACTGAGTTTAGATGTTTGTAGGTGACACAGCGGATTGTTATCAGTAAACACAGTGAACTTTGATCCAATTAAGTAGTCCTTGAATTTTTCTGTAATTGCCCACGTTAACGCTAAAAGTTCCAGCTTCCGTGAACTGTAGTTTTGCATGTTTCTTTCATTTGGTCTTAGCGATCTGCTGGCGTAGGCAATCACATGCGGTTTTCCGTTGTTGAGTTGTGAGAGAACTGCTCCCAGACCACGCATACTGGCATCCGTCTCAAGAATGAAAGGGTTTTGGAAATTTGCGTACCCTAATATAGGAGAACACACCAGAAGTTCTTTCAGTTTACAAAATGCAATGTCACACTTAGAATCCCATTTATTTCCAAATGCCTTCCTTGAATGAGGTGTAAATTGTTGGGATAACTTGTGCAATGGTGCTGCAATGTCTCTAAATCCTTTAACAAAGCGTCTATAGTAACCCGTCAATCCAAGGAAAGATTTCAATTTTTTCACTGTTGACGGTTTTTCAAAATTCTGTACAGCACTGATTTTTTCAGGGTCAGTTTTAATTCCTTTGGAAGATATAACATGTCCAAGATAGCGAACTTCACTCTGGAAAAATTTACACTTCGACATTTTTAATTTTAATCCATGTTCACGTATTATTTTAAACACAGTTTCTAATTGTTTAACATGTTCTGGAATGCCCTCTGATTACACAATGATATCATCCAGAAATACTAATAATATGTTGAATATTTCATCCCTAAAGCAGTGCTGCATTAACCGCTGAAACGTAGCCGGCGCGTTGCATAAACCGAATGGCATACGAAGGTATTCATATAGGCCCATGGGTGTTGTAAATGCAGTTTTCTCAATATCATTCTCGTCTACAGCCACTTGATTATATCCACTGGTAAGATCCATAGTTGAAAAATATTTTGCACCACACAAAGCATCAAACGATTCCTCCAGTCTAGGTAATGGGTAAGCGTCACGTTGAGTTTTGCTGTTAAGCTTACGGTAGTCCACACACAACCGAAGCGAATTATCTTTCTTCCGTACCAAGACAATAGGTGATGCATATGGACTACTACTCTCCCTTATAATGCCATTGTTCAACAGTTTACGAATATGTGATTTCACCTCCTCGTACTGAGATGGCGCAATTCGTCTATAAGGTTGCACTATTGGTTGATTGTCCATTGTTCGTATACTATGCTTGATTGTAGTCGTATAGCCTATGTCATCATCGTTCTGTGAAAATACATCACGATTTCTGTAGAACAGGGATCGAATCTCGTTCATCTGAGCTGAATTCAAATTCAGTTCATCAATCTCAGAGGGAATTTGAAAATCACTCGGCACTTTGTTGGTTAATTTAGTTTCACTGCACATCAGTTCTTCTTGAATGTAAATTTCTTCAATGTTTCCATGCCTGGTAAATTCAATGTTAGAATAATTTTCAACTACCTCACCATGTACAAGAACTGCAACTCTTGCTCTGGGTGCTAGCCACACGTCGTCACTGCCAACGTTTGCTATGCGGAAACTCAAAAATCCCAGGTTCACTTTGGTTAAAGTACGAACGACAATAATATTTGACGACAAATGCTGATTAGATGCTAAAGGTTCCACAATTGCTTCATATAATCTTGGTAGCTTTGGTCCTGTACCATTGATAACAGTCACTGATTTTCCAGGAATGCGAACTGGAGATTTAGCACAGACTTTCATATATCCTATGACATCATGTTTTACATTTCTGTTACACGCTTTGAATTGTTCCTTTAACTTGTTGTTCACTGAAATCTCTTCTACTTTTTCTGTGTAATCAGTGCCATGTTGTGTTTCCAGTAGCTTTCTACAAAGTGAAATAGTGTTCATTCCTAAAATAGCCGGAATTTTCTCTTTGCGTTGTCGAGTTTCATAGTCAACAGAGTCCTTCACTATTAATACTCCAACTTGCTCTAATAGCTGACCCATGACCTCTATGTTGACCTCTATGTATCCAATGAATGGAATAGAAAATCCATTTGTAGCTTTCAGTGAAAACACAATGTCAGTATTCAGTTTGCTTGCTGCTTTTAAATGTTTTTGATAAAAAGATTCAGTCACTGTTGAAACTGATGAACCAGTATCTACTAAACAATTTACTTTAACACCGTTCATATTTACAAATGTAGTAGGACATTTACCGACTAATCGAGTGTTCATTCTCCAAGAGTCCGTTTGATTCCCTTCTATAACTGGACTCGGCATTACGAAGGGCTGTTGTTTTCCGGTGGTGCTTTTGTAGACTGACGTTTTGAATCCGCATTTGTTGACTCGTATTTTGATGGGCAGTCAGCTATTTTGTGGCCCTGCTTCTTGCATCCAAAACATATCAGTGGTCGTTCATAATACCAGTCAGGTTCATACCTTTGCGTTGAATTCACTGCTTTTGTTAAACTGTCTATTTGTCGCGATTGTTTCTTCAACATTTCGGACAGTTCTTTGATTCTGCTTTCACTTCCGCTTTCCGATTGTTTTGTTGACATATCAAGTTTCGTTTCATTTGATTTCTCAATTTGTTTTTCACTTGAGTCTTTTACATCGGTGTTTTCGTCTTCCTCTGCCCAGAGTGTAGCCTCCTCACGAAGTTCGATAAATGTTATATCCGGCTGTGTCCGCAGAATACGCTTTAGATGTTTCCGTAGAAAGGTATCCCTGACGTTTCCTGAAAACTGGTCACGCATGGCTTTATCTTCATTCCTAAACACTGACGAATCCTTGCGCAATAACTTTTTCATGATATCCATAAGTGCGTAAGAATATTGACGTAGAGTTTCACTTTCGCGCTGTTTTCTATCTAGAAATTTCTTTTGTAGTTTCATAGCATTTTCTTTATCCCCGAAAGCTTCTCTTAATACATTGATCATTTGCAACGGATTCTTTTTCACATTTCCATCCAGGAACTTGATTTCTTCTCTCGCATTTCCAGATAGGTGTTGGTAGATTAGATCCGCGCCCTCTTCTGTCGTTGTTCCGCGTGCTGCGTAATGGACATCCTCTATCCAGTCCTCGATGTCCATGTTGTAACCGTTAAATTTGGGAAGTGTTCGATCTCGTTGTACATACACTGTTTTCGCTTCAGTATTTTTCCAGCCCATTTCACTGATTTTATTCTGCAATGCGGTAACCTCTTTTTGTAATGACTTCACGGTCGGGTGAGCCGCCATTGTCGTTGTCGGGTAGGTGTGAAATCCAGCACGAAGTACTCACGGCGTCCACGATATTAATATGTAGAGAGATCTACCCATGAATTCCGCCATCCGTTGTTACCACAAGCCATTGCCTTACAAAGTTGATACGGGGTAACCGGCGACGCCAAATATAACCAAGCGACGTAGGTTTTATTAAATTTATTAACAACTAAAGGCAATGGCAGATCTGAAATTAACAAATCACACACCACATTACATATGCAACAAAATATACAATTACATAAATTCATATTCGTATTTCCCTTTAAAGAAGTCAAAATATTCCAATGAAATGTATATGATCGACTTTATTACTTTACTTCAAAAAGTAACAAAATTTATAGTCCTTGATCAAAAAACGGTCATTTCATAGTAGAGAAATATACTGATAAAAAAATAGTTCAACGTACATAATTATCAATCAGTTAATAATAAACATTTCAAATATATACCTTAAGGTGTGGCACAACGGGCAGCTACATGTATAGGTCTACTCCCTCTAAAACAAATTTCCCGCACTGATGAAAATAGCCCGCGAAACTTATTTATAGAAGAAAAAGTTATTAAACTGGTTTTAGCTAGTGAGTGAATTCCTACAACCAACCTGGCCAATAGAATGTTGTGAATAGATTTCATTCAATTAATATAGCACAGCTTAGTATTGAAAAATGTAGAAAATTCAATTAGATATAAAGATCACCCTGCCACAGGAGGGATGGAGATCTTTGGGCATCTGCCATTCTGTGGGTTTCTTGGCGAATAGCAAAAATCTCTGCTTCATTAATGTCCCTTGGTCTTGCTTCTCTTAATCGGAGACGCATATCAGGGTCAGGTAGGGCATCTATAAATTGATCTATAGAGAGAATATTTAGCATGCTTTGGTCATTAGTTGGGTATGCTAAACGGGTCAGTTTCTTTATAGATTGGGCCAATTCTGATATTGTTTCCCCATTTCCTTTAACCCTATTTTTGAGTTGGGCTCTGAACAGCTCTGCTCTTTCCAAAGATCCAAAACGTCTGTTCAGGATATCTACTAATGATCTATAATCGGCCCTCTGAAGGTCATTTAATTCAGTTAGTAAAGCTCGGGCATTTCCCGAGAGACTACTGGCTAGGTACAAGGATTTTGTCTTATAATCCCAGCCATGCAGAGTCACTAGAATTTCAAAATGAGCAAGGAAATCATTAAAATCTTCTGTGCCGTCAAAATCTTTTAACTTGACTGGCATATGAGATTTGTGTATTGATTGGGCAGGAGGAAAACAATTTTCATTCCCATTTAAAGGATGGAAAAACTCCAAGGGTTGGTCATGGGTCATCATCATTCGTGGGCCTTCACCGGCACCATATGGGACATTGAAAGGACCATTTGACCCATTTCTGTTTGTTTGGGTGTTGGGTGTACATATGGGGTTACATAGGTTGTGATGATTGCTTTCCTTCCCATGGAACAAACTTTTAACCTCTACAAATTCTTTTTGTAGGGTTTCATTTTGTTTTTCCATATTTTGAATTTTGATTTTCAATTCACTGTTATCTTGATCAAATTTAGATTTCATGTCATGTAACATTGATAAAATAATATCAAATTGATCGTTGATTACAGGTGGCGTTGGATTTGATGCCATGGGGAGAGAGGAATGATTTGGGCTTTCCGAGCTGACTGACGGGTTCCCCGAAATATTGGGTGAAGAGGGGTGTGATTTAAAAGTGATCTCAAAACTTTCATCAGATTCCATGATGAGAATTTGGAGAAATTATTTTTGTGCTCAATAAAATTTATTATATAAAAAAAATAATTTGTTGATTTGGGAATTTATTTTTACAAATAAAAAATATACAGGTAAACAGAAACAAGATTATCAATGGGAATCCCACTTCTGACACCAAATTGTAACGTTTCGTCCGTCAATGACTTGGGTTACAATAATTTATTGCGTGGGTCTCCTGTTTCTGAGATCTACCTTGAATCATTTAAAACCAAACACGAGATGGGCTTAATTAATACATATAAATTTGATGAAATAATAAATTATGATAATATATATAAAACATCAAATGTGGGAAACCCGAATAGTATATAAAGTTAACCGGGTTCAATGGGATACCCGGATAGATGCAACAGTACAGCCGGATCAAAGACTAATAATCACAAAAGGGTGGCACCAAATCCTAGCCGGGTAAAACACTACAATAGTGATAATTGATTAATTACCATCCTCTTGGGCTCTTCAGGCTCCATTCTATAGTGAGAAGTGAATCTTAAGTCTCTCTCTTCTCTTCTGTCCTCTTGGTCTCAAATGCCTGGCTTTTATAGCAAACGGTTTAAGAGGGCCGAATTACAGCACGAGCGACTCTTGTGGTACCGCATGTTTTAGCGCCATATTTGGAGAGATGGGAGATTTATTCAGTTTGGGAATAAGTTGTGTTATGGATATATCATGGGGTATAGGATGGTACAAATGTAAGGGAAACACTTAGGAAATGATGCCAGTGTTATGTCAGGTAAGGATGCCGAGTAAAATCTCATTTATTAAGGACTGTTGGTGCCATGTACTTCTCATCGAGGAAATTCGGGTTCCCGTATATAAATCATTACGATATGAATGTACAAAGATTCTTTACATATTTAAGTTGATCAAATGATGATTAAGTTCATCAATACATATCTTATTATTGATAGTTGCACACAATCTAATTTTGGACTAGCCGTTACAGATTGATGATTGAAATACCAATTTTAGGTGAAGATGTTTTAATTTATTTCAGGTTTATGAGGAAGGGGACATGGGTTTAATTCTCAGAATAGCAATTTATATATACATTAACATGTCTTAGATAAATATATATTTAGTTTGCTTTGCATATATTTTTATTTTTTATGCACATTTTCCTTTATATTTCTCATGATATATTTAAAATATTATGTATGGATGTTGATGGCTGGGGATGAGTTATATATAATTTAGTATGAAAACAACCTAATTTTTCCCAATTTCTTTATAACACAATTGAAGCTCTTTCTCTTTGCTTACTGAAATCTTTACTACTTTCTAACACTTCTATTGCACCAATCTAACACCATTATAGGTAGTGTACGGACAGTCTAAGACATGGGTTCAATTCCCATCACTACCAGAGTTGAATAAATTTTTGTATGACTTGTAGCTTAATTACAGTAATGAATTATAGCACACTGCATGGCTTAATTTTTGCACAAAGAGAAAGAATGTGTTTAACCTCACTGTTACATTGTTGTTTTTCTATATTAAAAGAATTTATTTTATAGTTTTAGTAATGAAGTAATGATAACTTATTTTATAGTACCGTTGTAACCGTATTTGAATTTAATGACAACAAAAAGAATATAAGAATATTTCTATTTTAAGCATAATCATTGCAGTATTTTTATAATATAGATTTTGTACATTGTTTGAAAAGATCTTTTTCGTGCTGCATTCAATTCTTCATATAAAGGATCAGTTCCTTTCCAAGGGGAGATAATCAAGAAAAGGCAAAAAATAAAGTGGGGACGTCATTAAAAAATTTTCTTTTAAAGAACCATTGTGGCAGAAAAGGTGAAACTTTTGTGAAAGCTTCCTGATATAATGTTGATTCTAAATGATCGAAAGCATCACCCCAGGAGTAGGGTAGGGCTACAATAGGGAATCAAAGTTTTACATTGGAATATATTGCAACAAATCTTAAACAATCTCCTTCCCAAAAGCAACTGGACCAAAACGGGTAAATCTTATGTGAAAGCTTCTTGACATAATGCATACTCTAAATTGTTCAAATAATGACCCCCTGGTAGGATTGGGACACAATAGGGGATCAGTGTCTTACATTTAGAAAACAAATTCAAAATCTTCCCCAAAAGCACTTTCGATCTGCAAATCAAAGTTGTGTTGACTAAATTATTTTGTATTTTAAATTATGGACCCTGGGTTAGACAGGATTGAATTTTAAGTAATACTTGTATACAAAAAAAAGAATCTTCTCCAAAACTGCAAGGCCATGCATGCTTGTCATATTGATATTGAAGCGTCCCTAAGTTGTGTGGATTCAGAGACCCCCTAGAGTTATGGTAGGGTCATAATAATGGAGTCTCAATTTTTCATGGGAATATAAAGGAGAAGATTCTTTTCAAAATCTTAAAAACAGCAGGGCTCAAGTACTCAGGTGAGCTTTGTGGCACATACACCTCTTGTTTCAAGAATAAACATTATAACTCATACTTAACATACAGGTTGCTCCTGGCCTGAGGGTGTGTCAATACCCTATCATAAGGTCATTGACTGAGGTCAAGGTCACAACATTTTGTGCATAGTTTTGATCCAATAAAAAGCCCCATGGTGGGTATTAGTCCTTCTATGACATCTCTGGATAGGATGAGGATCTTAAAAGATTAATCTGCTTCATTTTCCTGTATTTTAAGTCATTAGCTTTAGAAATTTTGTGTTAGTGTAAGGGTCTTCAGAGGCTAATTCATTGGGGTTTTGCTAGGATCAGAGTCTTAAGAGGATGAATGTAGGACAGAAAGTCAGTCCGGTAGTAGATTGGCAAAGATTGAAGGACATTATCCATCTGAAGTCTGAGGTCCCTGTTCTGCTTCATTCTCTTGGTCTCTTGGGTATATTTGCTGAAAATTGTGTTAGTGTAAGGGTCTTCAGAGGCTAATTCATTGCATCATGGGCTTCATTTTTAGAATTTCTTTTATTTTTATTTTCTTGTTGTTAACTTTTTGTTTGAAGTTATTCATTGTTCTTATTATTTGTTATATTTATTGTTCTTTAACCAAAAACTCAAGTTAGCTTTCTGATTATAAATTAATTGTCATAAAAAAATGTGTAATTATGCAAGCCTGTAGAGTAAAGGGCTATGGGGCCCGGCCCCCTTCTTTTTGCAAATTTTCATATGGAAGCTGGTCCCCCCCCCCCCCCATTTCTTGTTGATGTATGGTGGAACCCTGGGAAAATTCCAGCATTTAAAAAAACAAATTGTGTGAGAAAGGTCCAACATTAACATTTCCTTAGGATGGTGTTAAACCACATAATTAATTTCTTTCAGAGTGCTTAAGATGTTGTACAAAGAAAACCAGTACGTGTTTGAGACTTTTATTCAGAGGTAAGGTTGAGTTTTAATACCAAAAAAACCACATTCTAATGTAACTGTTTTGTAAAATGCATTTTGATTGGCTAATGCACTTTAGTTTGTGGCAGTAAAACGAGCATTAACGAGACGGAATGTATTTGATTGATTATTTATTTAATAGAATCTACAAAAACAACCTCAATAGTCAACCAAAGTTTGGTGCTACACCAAGAATTATCTACCCTTGAAAGAGGACTTGATAGATACATTCCATAGAGGGTTGAGAAGAGAAAACTAATTCTAAATAGCTATAATAAATATTGTATTTTAATTTCTTGCCTCAAAAAAATTCATGTGTCAATTTACTGCCTAAATTTCCCTGGAGACCCTCTTGGAAAATTCACATTTCTGGTATATACCCATGTTAAATCAGGCCATGTGTTGAACAAAACATTTGGAAAACAATACTGTGTGGATTTTTATAGTGCAATACTTAATAATAAACTGCTTCACTAGTCCCTGTTAGGAGTTAATGTATCAATATGATACACAGTTACTTACATGTACTTGAACATGTTCAATATCGATCGATAAATAATTCTTAATTTGGTTATTTATTGCATGCTTTCTTACCTGAAACCTTTGATAGGCCCTTTTTTTTCTTTGACAAGTTTTTTTCCCCCAAAGGTTTCAGTGTAATATTTTTTTAAAAAAATGTTAACACTACTTATTAATGTGTTGGAATTTTTACATGAAAACTTCTCTTGTTTGATGTATTGAATGTATTGTACTTTTAACTTGATGTTGTGTATATTTTACTTGATAATCTTCCAAACCATAGACTTTCTGATGATAAAATTATGAAAACACCGTTCCCGTTTTTATTTATGAGGGCCGAAACCTTCTTGGTGCCTTGCCTTTAAACTTCATTTTATAGACTTGCTTTATTTTAAAAAATGCTTTTTTTTCAAAGAAAAGTTAACCATATATTTTAAATTATTTTTGCACCAGGAAGGTCTCAGGAATAAATATCTGTTCTCTTACCCGACTGATGAGGCCCAAAGAGAGCATTTAAATATCAGTATTTTCAAAAGTATATTTTCTATTTCAAAACAAGCATTAAGAATCCAAAGAGTTATGTATGGAGTGCCAAATTAACATAAACTCAAATAATTTAAGATATCTTCAATTATTTTAAGATGTCATCAATTCATTTGATGCGCGCATTAATTGAATTGATGATCTCTTTATTAAATGAATTGATGATATCAACAATTGAATTGATGGGCGCTACAATTCAATTTAAGAGAGCAATAATTGATATAATGCGCACATTAAATCAATTGAGGAGAGCAATAATTGAATTGATGTGCACATTAATTCATTTGATGAGAGCAATAGTTGATTTAATGCGCTCATTAATTCAATTATTGCTCTCTTCAATTGAATTAATGATATCTTTAATTCATTTGAAGAGAGCAATAATTCTTTTATAGAGAGCAACTATATAATTAAAGATATCTTCAATTCAACATATCCACAATTGAATTAATGATATCTTTAATTGAATTGTTGCTCTCTTTAAAAGAATTGATGCGCGCATTATTTCCTTATATAAAAGCATTCAAAGTAAATGATTTAAAGATATCTTCAATTGAATTAAAGAGATCATCAAAGGGTTTTGACATAGTCATACCCTAAAACATGGGTGTGTCATGTACATTCATGACCTCTTTATGACCTTGATCTTTGATCTCAAGGTCAAAATTATAGGTTTATACCATGGATTTGTGTTTGGACTATATCTTCCATTTTCTTCTTCAAAGGCATACCATATTTTTACACTCAGGAAAGAGGTAATTTATACCTATTAACAACACCCTTTGGGAGATTGGGGTAAGCGGGGGGGGGGGGGGGGGGGGGGGGTATTCTTAGTGAGCATTGCTCACAGTACCTCTTGTTATGCATTGATAGATGTGATGGCTAACTCTCTGTTCAACATACAGTGCAATTGTCTTTGTTTTCCTTTGTCATGTGCTTCTGTGATTTTGGACTTTGTCAATGTACATAATTATGCTCCTTTGGGGGCACAAATTGGTTGAATAAATATTCTAATTCTATGTGGTCTTTATTGTGTTTATACATGTATGTCTTAATTTACCAAAATATCACAGGCACTTGACATATTTTTCTTATCTAAATTTCGGTGTACTCTGCAACGTAAGCTGGCCTTTTGGGGGGGGGGGGGGTTGTTAAATCCCACAGTGCTCGATCGGTCTATGTATCTTTAACCACTTATACATTGGGTTAGCATTCCAAGCAAGTTAATATCTTTGTTACCTCGAGTAACACATTAAATATCATAAAATTAAATTTAAAAGGCAAAAGAGACGACTGAGACGGGGATTTGACCGTTTTCTTACTAGAATTTAGGCCTACTTTCACTTCGTGTGTGACGTCACAATCATGTTCACATGGTGTGCAGGGAGCTGCCTTTAGGTTGCACCACTCTATTAATTTTGCCTATATGTTCTTACCAAAATTACTCACCTTTGACCTGACCCTGCTGCCTTAACGTAGTTCCACACTCCTGTGACGTCATAAGACTTTCCGAAGTCAATAATTTAATGACTGGAACATAAATTTTGTTGGAGTCTTTTTCAATAGTTATTGTAAAAAATCTTGTTAGCCATAAAATATTTCAAAAGTCTTAGTTATATTTGAATAGTCAATAATGTGTTTCAAAATATTGAATCCAAGGACAATAACTCTGTTTTCATTAAATTATTTATCAAGTCCATTATGCAATAGATTTCCTATATTTTTCACAAACATTTTACCAAAGTGATAAGGAATTATTATCTGTGTCTTTTCATGTAATTACATAAAATTTTAATCCATCAGTGGTTTTGAACAGCTCAGCTGTATGGTGCCAGACTTAGGTTTTTTATGGGGGTATACATACTCTGGAAGCTATAGATTTGAAATTATTAAGGAAAGGTATGGATTTTTTTCATAAATAACTATAACAGATGTACATCTACTAATATAAACAGATAAAATGATATGTAAACCATGCTATAAGGAAGTTGTGTCCATATTAGTTTGTTTTTTAACATTTTGGAGAATAAGGCTAATTCAATAATTTTGCACTTATTATACTAAAACTTGATGAACATATTGAAAATGACATGTGTTTTAGTTATTGACATGTTTCCTGATAAATAAATGCAATTTAAATTATTAATTTTTTTTTTCATTTTAAAATAACAACAGATAACTTTCCAATGAATTTCATAAAAATCTACATAGGGGTACATGACTTCAGTGGTGACTGTAATGAAAATTAATATGGAAATCCTTAACTAATTTGCCTTTTTTCATTACTCTGAATGTTAATCTATTGATGCCAAACAAAAAAATGCTACCTAAACCCCAAAAATTCAGGACTAAGGACCCACCTTAAAGTAAACTTTTCAGAAGTTGTACTTTCACATCATGTAGTACAGTTCTTAATGAGCATTTTCATACCAAAAAATACATACCCATCCAGCAAGGCGTGAGAGTTTGTTTACATCGAAGTCAAGCACGTGCAAAATCAGCTGGTCAAAAGCCAAATCACCCACCTCTACAACAAAAATTCAAAAAAAAAAATTTAAATCCTTCTTTCATGGTTTTTACTCACAAAATTTCAAACACAATACTTGAATTTACATCTCATAAAAAATTGGAGAGCCTACCTCATAAGGAAAGTCCCATAAAACATGCAAAGTTCCAGGAATTATTTTCTTTCGGCCATGATTCGACGTGAACCTCCACATAAATAGAGTGATGCAACCTGCAATAAAAATATGGTTTCTTTAAATTTCAATAAACTTCATAAAAAAGAAGTTGAATGATATGTGTGTGTGACTGTACATTCATTTTTTTGATTTCTGATCTTTATGAAGTGAAACAGGCCTTGGGTAAATGAGGTGTGTTTGGATGAAATTGAGTCCATTTTGAGCAATTCTGATAGAAAATGTGTGTGTGTGAAATTTGGATTTTTCGCCTATTTGTTTGTAATGGATGACAGTGATTTTTTTGTAAATTGTTGTGGAAGGCCTTACCTTGTATATAGGAAAATTGTTGGTGATTTTGTGTGGTATACTTATATTTTATTGAGATTTGATGTGTAAAATTGCAATTGAAATGTGATGATGTTCTTGATTAAACTTATCAAATTTAATTAATGTGTTGTTCAATTCCGTTGAAATATAGTTGGTATCATGTAGAATTATCTTATCTTTAATTGTAATGGGAAGATGGAGAACATTACTCACTGCACCCAGCAAGGCATTCTGATTTTCCTGGACATGGTCAAGTTGAGCTGTCAAGGGGGGTCCTGTAGAAACAAGATAATACATATTGTCACTTTGGGAGATGTTAAGCATCCAAACATCAAACTCAATCATTAGACTTCAGATAACAGAAAGAGAAAGACAAAACTAGCATTACAGTCAAAAATTGGTAAAAATGAAGGGGAAAAGTAAGGCAAAAAGTGGATATTTCAGAGTAAAAGATGGCCGCCGCAGGGGGTCAGCCCATGGAGGATGGGAGAGAAGGGGAAAAGAGATTAAATACACCAGGAAACAGACTCTGGAGGAAGTCAGTAAAACGGGAGCATGCATATTACAAGACCATGCAGACAGTAGGCAGCCTTTAAGCACCATCATGCAACTGCGGTCAAGGGGCACCTGTGACGAGACCAAAACTCCCTGCATCCCCGACAACGAGAAGAACACATACAGACTTTTTCACATGGGAAAACTGTGTGAAATGTTCAACTTAGCTTACCACCAGCACAAACTAGAGAGCCCAAACTGCCCAACCAACCTTCAATTTGACTACCCAGCTGAACAACAAAAGGGAGTCTGCTGGGTAGAGAGCCTAAAGTGCAAGTACTGCACTTACCACAGCCAGAGTACCAAACTCTACGAGGAAGTCGACACCGAAAAACGTGGACCCAAGCCAGCAAAGCCAAACCTATCTGTGTGGGTAGCCCTCCTGGACAATTCCATCATGGGAACTGGACTGCAGGAAATTTTCCATGCCCTCAACTGTCCAGCACCCCCAGCCAATTGTTTACAACAAAATGCAAACAAGGTTGGGCCCATGATTGTGGAAATGGTTCAGGAGGACTTACGAAGAGAAAGGGCTCACCTCAAAGACCTCATCGAGAACTGTGGGTTCCCATGGGAGACACCAATACCTGTGGAAGGTGATGGGCGGTACAATAATCCTCTGTACTGGTCTCGAGACAGAAATCCTTTTCAGCCAGCAACCCAGGCAACGTATACCATGTCTGAAAATGTAACGGAAGAGAAAAAAATTATTGGCTGCATCACCAAAAACAAGCTCTGCAAGAGAAGATCACAGGAAATCCCATGCCCGGAACACCCTGGAAAATGCACAGTCAACCTACAACTACAGGATCCCATAGGGAGGGAGGACAAGGCAACAGAGGAAATCTGCCGGGAATTTCTCAACGATCAAGAGCCCACACTAATCAGCCACTTCACCACAGACAGGGGATAGTGCTGCTTTCCGGGGCGTCGAGAGGGCCATGGCCGAGTCTGGTCAAGCGGTAGAATCCTTGAGGGACACCCGTCATCTAGCCCAGTCCCAGAAAAAAGCAGTTGACAATGCCAAGTTCAGCGAGGAAATGTTTCCTGGACGTACAGCTGCCCAAAAACTGGCCGTCAAAAGAAAATTCTCGGTGGACTTCATGAAGAGATGCGCCGCAGAATACGACGTAGCAGTCAAGAAGTTCCGAGGTGACGCAGGAAAGCTGGTCAACACCCTGAGTTATGCCACGGATGCCATAATACACTGCTACTCGGGCAGATGTGGCAAGACCTGTGCCGAACACTCTCTCGTCTGTGACGGCACACCCGAAAGACACTGGGCCAAAGACTACCTCCCAACCCATGCCAGAACACTGAACCCGACTGATGACGATGAGGAAACCTTACGCCAGCTCATCAACTTCCGATTCAGCCGGACTACACTCATAGCCACCAGATATGGGACCAACACTCAGAAGTCTGAGGGACTACATCGCGGGTATTCAAAATCCAACCCAAAGAATGTTACCTGTTCTCGGAACTCTGAGCCTCAGATCTTCTCCTCTATACACCGGATGAATCATGGACCCGGAAAATCGACTGCCCTCAAGTGTACTGCACTCGGTTCATCAATTCCTGAAGGCACTCGTCTTACGCGGCAACTGAAAAGAAAGCAAGAGTTGTACGAACACAGCAAACAGAGGAAAAGATCTAAGACCTATCGTACCAGGAGACAAGTCCTTGTGAGAGAAAAATTCAATCTATATTTCCAGAGAGGGACCGAGACTCAAACAGGGTATCTGAAGGGCATGAGTGATCCCCCCTTACCACAGTGTAGCCCAAGGACAAGTAACGAACACTCCTACAGTAAGCAGGGGAAAACATAGTGTCGAGTGAAATTTGACTTACCTCGATTTAACTTTCAAAAAGACAATCTGGATATCCCGGGTGCTTCAGACAGACTTTAGGTACTAAATGTGTACATGTTTGCCTTTCGTTATTTATGTGTGGTGCTTCTAAACTTAAATGAAGTGGATTAATGCAAAGACTGTTGTGACATATGTGTGATACATGTTTATTATATGGAATGTCTAATGCATTTGTATGTAACATGTACATGAGCCTGTGTGCCAATAAAACTTTACGTGTACCCTCTGGAAATGTTATTTTAACTCTGCCATAGATATTCCCCCTACCCTGTCTGTTTGTAGCCAAGTTAACATCATAAAAATTACACCCCAACCCATTGACCCTACCCCTATCTACCTTCTCTAATAAAACTGCTAATTTCTCTTCTCGCCACGTGGCATCCATTGTTTTTTTTAAATATGTCTATGTAATTACCCAGACTCCCCATCTCGATTTAAAAAAGTACACCAAACACGTGTATATGTAAACATTTACCTCCCGGATTGCCTCGCTGCAGGTTGCACCACTCTATTAATTTTGCCTATATGTTCTTACCAAAATTACTCACCTTTGACCTGACCCTGCTGCCTTAAAGTAAACTTTTCAGAAGTTGTACTGTCACATCATGTAGTACAGTTCTTAATGAGCATTTTCATACCAAAAAATACATACCCATCCAGCAAGGCGTGAGAGTTTGTTTACATCGAAGTCAAGCACGTGCAAAATCAGCTGGTCAAAAGCCAAATCACCCACCTCTACAACAAAAATTCAAAAAAAAAATTTTAAATCCTTCTTTCATGGTTTTTACTCACAAAATTTCAAACACAATACTTGAATTTACATCTCATAAAAAATTGGAGAGCCTACCTCATAAGGAAAGTCCCATAAAACATGCAAAGTTCCAGGAATTATTTTCTTTCGGCCATGATTCGACGTGAACCTCCACATAAATAGAGTGATGCAACCTGCAATAAAAATATGGTTTCTTTAAATTTCAATAAACTTCATAAAAAAGAAGTTGAATGATATGTGTGTGTGACTGTACATTCATTTTTTTGATTTCTGATCTTTATGAAGTGAAACGTGAACCTCCACATAAATAGAGTGATGCAACCTTTAAACTCGTTCATATAAATGTACCTCTGTGCATTTCGTACCATATGACGTCACAATAAAAAAGTGCGTCACAGCGTATATGTTCTGATAGTTGTATCGCGGGGAAAGTGTCATAATATTTTGTCTTTATTTACTACTGTTTTCAAGTGATAAGCTGTATACGTGAAAATATATCTTGTCAAATGAATATATATATAATAAATATATTATTCCTTTATGATATCAAATCATTCTCCATTTTTTATATATAGTATGCACGAAGGTGATATTCATATCATATTTTCACCTTGAAATCGCCCCTAATCTGAATGACTGATGCGTTTAAAAATTCCCTCATGTACATCAATAATCTCATACTACAGAAACAGAGGCAAAGTAAGTTCAGGTTCATCTGCTATAAAAAAACAATATGAATTTTTCTGCTATATAATCTAGATATATTTATGCGTTTGATAAGTACGGGGAGCAATTTTTGCCTTGTATATTAACGGTATGATATATATAAGAATGTGAACAACCCCGGTAATACTCCTATCAACACTTTTTTACGTGATGCAAGCGGCCTTGTCGGGTCACGGGGTCAATCGGCAATAAATCGGATGTTTACAAACGGTATATGAAATGACGCGCGTCAAAGTAAAGTGTGTTTTTATGCTTTTTATATTGATTTAGACGTTTTATATTTGTGATTTATTTGTTACTTGATTTATAATGGATCCTGGTGACCGTACCATTTCTCTAGAAACATTTAATTCGTGGAAATTAACAGCTCTGAAGGAATTTTTAAGCAGACGAGGACTATCCACCGATGGAACCAAGAATGAGTTAGCCGCCTTATGCTTTGCTTCAAGTGTTATGAAATTGCCTTTGAAAGTGTCAGACTGTGAGTATGTTGACCAACTTCAGAAAGAGTACAAAAATTTGCTTTGTATAGAAGATATTATTTTACCTGATCCCTTGAAACTCGGAGGTGGATGGCAGAACGAGAAGTGCGGGATGTCTCAGTGGCCCCCCTTATTTTTATCGGACATTGTGAACTTTCTTATAGATAAAGGCACCAGCAACACCGTGAAAACACATTTGAATGATTACAAAATTGGGAAGGCATTCGAATATTGTGAATCGAACTTTATAAAAGAAATATTTTACCATCCAATTTCCTCATCGTCTGCATTATGCTTCCTGAGAGCCAAGTGTACCCCTAGTCAAAGACTCAAAGAAGAAAGCCATACCCTTTGGGTAGCTATATCTAAGGAATCTGGTTGTGTGAAGGTGGCCTTTTGCTCCTGTACTGCAGAGTAACTTACTTAATAAATTAGTAAATTTTACCAATTACTATTTACACTTTAATCATAGGCCTCTGAATTTCTATCAGTAAGCCGTTATATGATTGATCAGAGTAATATATATACCCCCTCTATATATTTAGAGGCCTGTGCTTTGATGTACCTATCTACTACTACATGAACCCCAATGATATAGTTATTATGGGTAAAATGTTTTTTTTATGTAGACTTTTATATTTTCAGAATGGGTCAGACATGCAATCATGTAGCAGCCCTAATGTTTAGGGTAGAGTCAGCAAATAAACTGGGCCTGACTTCATGTACATCTTTACCATGCCAGTGGAAGGTACCATCAGCAACAACAGAAATTGTGCCTGTCAAAATAAAGGACTTAAGTGTTCGAAAGTCTCGTCATGGACTAGGTATTACTAAATGTATTGAATTGACATATGTACATATTATAGGCCTAGTAATCTAGGTCACAGATTTAATATTTCTATTTTTTAGACAGGTCATGAGTATAAAACATTTACAATAAGGACCTAGATTTGGCTAAAACATTGCTCTAAAACAATTATACATTTTGATATAATTTTATATCATTAATATGTTTTGCAGAAAAAACAAGACCATTAGTTTCAAAGCAGAAACACCAGTATAAACCACAGGAGTCTGTTCACCTGGACAGGGACTCATTTATTGATGAGCTGAGAAAAGCTGTGCCAAATGCATGTTTATTGAAAGGTATTTTAAACAGTTCTGTTAATGCCCACTGATCACAGTCTGTTTTCAATGTAAAATACATGAAATGGCTAATGGAAGACCTTTTAAACTACTATAAAGTTTTATTGTATAGTGAAACAATTTGTAAAATGTAAAGTCCTTTTATCTAACAGGAACGGATCTACCGGTATGTGAAGAATTTCTTCAAGAACTGCCACACGATGTTGGAGGAGACAATTCCATGGAGGCTGTTGAACACTACATCATCAGCAACATGGTTAAAAATGTCCATACAGTTGATGATTTTATTGACCATCAACCAACTCTTACACCAAATGAAGTGGACCATATTCAGAAAGAGACTGTAGGACAGAGTGAAAATAAATCATGGCATGCTCTAAGAAAAGACAGGATTACTGCATCCAATATGTATGCAGTTCATACACGTATGAATTCATTCAAGAAAAATCCTGAGGTGGACCTCAGTGCCATTGTATCTATGGTAATGGGTGGAAAGACTATTAATTCTAATATTAAAGCTCTGAAGTTTGGTAGAGAGTCAGAGCCACTTGCAAAGTCCATCTATTGTAAAATGTACCTAGAAAGTCATGTCGATGCAAAATTTAAAGATTGTGGAATTTTTCTAGATCAAAACGTCTCTTTCTTAGCTGCCAGTCCCGACATGCTGGTGTCTTGTGAATGTTGTGGAGATGGCTTGTTAGAGGTAAAATCATCAATGCAACCAAAATGTAGTTTATGCTCCGCATTTTGTACATGTAACTTGCCCGATTATTTATTTACGTCTGATAATGAAGCTTTGGAGATTAAAAAACATCATAGATATGTCTGTCAAATACAAGGACAGATGGCCATTTGTAAGCGAATGTGGTGTGATTTTTTTGTTTATTCCTGTAATGGTACTTTCTCAAAAAGAATCAATTTCCAGGAAGATTATTATTCGAATGTTCAATCAAATTTGATTTATTTCTTCAAAACATTTATTGCACCTAAATGTATTGAGGAAGAAATGTGTGCTTCAGCATGTATTGTGTGCCCAGACAAAGTGTCTGAAGAATCTGAATGTGAACCAATGGAAGTAGAAGATGGTCAAGGTGATGTTTATTTTTGTTTGATTTGCAAAAACCAGATTCAGGAGCAAGAGAATGTCAAATCTTTTGGACAGCGTAGTATTTGTTGCGATATGTGTGACAATTGGTTTCATTTCAAATGTATAGGCATGTCAAAGTCAGTTTTGAGTTGCACTTCCACTTGGTTATGTCAAACTTGTTCAAGTATGTCTTGAGGTGTCTGATCCAATATATAACATAAACTAATTCCGAGTTATTAAATAATCATTAGATATTTTAAAAATTAATTTGAAGTATTGTAGAACTATTACAGAGTAGAAATGGATTGATTCACAAAAATTTCAAAATTGCACCAGATATTTACCCTAGTAGTAATTGAAGATTACTCTGAGGCCTGTAGAGATACACTGATTTTTTACCTATTTAAAAAATTAATATGAAATGTCATACTAAAAGAAGGTGCATTTTATATTGTGAGTAATATTTGATTTAAATTAGAAGTTTTGCCAGTTCCAATTTTTTGAAATTGAATTGTGAGTACACACAAAGGTAGAAACTTCATAGTTTAAATGAAGTTTTAAGTGAGGACTTGTAGTTATAAATGAGAATAGAATATTGAGTAATAATACAGTACACATCTGTTAAGAATTCAAATTCATTGTGTCTTGGCTATTATGGATGGAATACCTATTAACCCTGTAGAAGTGGAGTTGTTGTGTATATCACATCAATTGATATGTCAGAAGATATAATTTATGCTGTGTTTCTACAGTGTATATTGCGTTTTTTGATATTTGGTTTCATATGGTGCATTTGTTAGCGAATTGGATAAACCAAATATCAAAATACGCAATTATTTATGTTCTTTTTATTTCAGCTGATTGAATTTTTTTTAATCCGTGACTCGACGTCGTGCTTATCAATCTTCCTTACGCGGGAAAAAAATAGTGCGCTTATAATCGATTCATATATATATTACAAAAGGGCATTTCTATAGAAGAAACCATGGATGAAAATTGTTTTAAAAGGCATTACAGTTTATAATTAATAATGGCTTTGCCATTCTAACAAAATATAACAACTATTGACCGAGTATTTATTTATTGACGTAGGCTTGACCTATTGATAAGAGTTTGATGTAGCCGTCTTTTTGAAATAAAAATGTTTAAGAAGGTTCAATGAAAGTAATATTCTAATGCAGCTTTACTAGAAAGTTGAACAGTTTACAATGAAAAGTAAAAGTGTTTGTGTATTTGGATTTTATTCTCGTGGTTTCGTTGGATCTGAGGGCGAGAAAAATTCCTGTGAGGTAAACGGAAAAATAGTCACAGGAAATAAAGTCACAATCTGGGTAGGAAAAAAGTCACAGGAAAATAAGTCACAGGAAAAAAAGTCGCAGGAAAATAAGTCACAGGAAAAAAAGTCACAATATGTATAAAGAGCTAGTGCATATGACCACTAACATATTTTTTCCTTCATCCTATGTATGGCTTCAAAAATTGTAAATTGATGACAGGAAATACACTGTCTAGAAAAGGGGAAAGGTGCCTTGTGAAGCCACTAATTACAGCGAATTACAAAAGACCGGTTGAGTTTTCAATTACCTGCTGGATTGATCAACATATTTTACAATTTGGTCAGCAAAGTATCACATTTGGTCTGAATTTAGGTCACAAAGTTACTCAGGTATGACAAAGAATTAACAACTTTTTTTTCTCAGTGTGAGTGACAACCCCATAAATAAGATAATTTAACACTTCAGTTTTACTGATTATTTCAGGAAAAAGAATTTCTCTAATTGTATAAGTTAATAATTTCTTTGTTAAAATATCTCTCCATCTTATTTTTTTCATGGTTATAAGCTGAATAGGTGTTGTAAAATTCCCAAAATTAGATGTGCACTAACTAACCCTAAAAACTATAAATAGAATAGAAAGTCTGAACTTAAATGGTTAGCTATAATAACAAGAATTCTATTGGTCAGAAACAGTAACAATAGAAGAGTTTTCTGGAAGTTTTCTTTGTGTGATATGAATGGAATGACCTCAAATAGAGATTGACAAACAGATAAATGGTTCATGTACATGTGGACACTTTGTGAGATGTCTAATGAATTGTTTTAAAAAGTGAAATTGATAAGAGTTTAGTAAAGTTCAATTTAATCAATAAAAAAATTGTATTTGAGAGAGAGAGAGAGAGAGAGAGAGAGAATACACCCTTTTCTTTACTTAAAGTAATCAAAAGTATTTTTGAAAGAAAAATATAATCAAATTTGATTTTGTTTCAAATTAGAGAGAGAAAGAGAGAGAGAGAGTGTGTGTGTGTGGGTGTACCTTTAATTAAACATGTAAAACAAATCAAATGTATATCTGAGAGAGAAATATATTCAATTTGATTTAATTGATGTTCACTTTAAAAAAAAAAAAGACACTGAAATCAACTCAGATTTACCTGTAAAAGCAATCTACGCTTGAGTAACTTTGTGACCTAAATTCAGACCAAATGTGATTCTTGGCTGACCAAATTGTAAAGTCTATTGATCAATCCAGCAGGCAATTGAAAACTCAGCCGGTCTTTTGTAATTCGCTGTAATCTCAACAGTCCCTGTCAACAACTGTTGTAAATACTTAAAAGTTAATTACTTTTTATTGGGGTTATTTGTTTGCTTTAATATTAAAATATATAAACTTTGTTGCAAATGATTAAAAAAAACATGGAATCTTATAACTTTGAATCAAATTTAAGTAAAACTTTTCTCCTTATATAATTGACTTTTTTCTATATATACATGTAGTTTTCTTTCAAAATTAGATACTGTGACTTTCTCCCCCTTTGTATATGTGACCCTTTTCTATCAAAATATATACTATGAATTTTTCCCTATACATATAATATAATATATATATTGTGACTTTTTTAATACAAAATATATATTGTGACTTTTTTCCCTACATCTATGTGATTTTTATACAAAATGTATATTGTGACTTTTTTTCCTGTGACTTATTTTCCTGTGACTTTTCATCCGTGACTTTTTTTCCGTGACTTTTTTTCCTGTCACTTTTTCCCCTACATTCTCCTGTGAGGCACTAAATTTCCATACAATTTTTAACTAAAGATGTTGAGATTTGTTCCATTCAATATAGCTCCAGAGAAAAGAGACTGTGCTTGTTGAATGCTTGGCACCGCAGCAGATCGAGGTAGTGTATATGAGGCCTGTCCAGAAGGCGGTACTAGTATTTGTTAAGCGTTTCCCAGATTCAGCAATCTATGGACATTTTTCTCTCATTTTTCTCATCATTTTTCTCATCATTTTTCCAATAGTGTTGACACCAAGTTTTTGTTTGATGAACCATTTTTCGCCTTTTTCATTTGATAATGGAATTGTGCCAGGTGCAGGTAAAATGGATCAGTCATATTAGAAAAACCCTGTGGTCTCAAACTTGCATATGTTTTGTAAACGTTAATGGTGTCATTTTCATTTAATTCGGGGTTAGAAAATATTTTTCCGATAACTTTTCTGGTATCCCGGGCATCCGCGCCAGGTTTCGTTTGCCGTTGAAAATGCTGCAAATGATCGATACCGCCCGGTGCTTTTTGAAGGGAAATATCCCCCAACAAAGATTATGATATAATGTTCTTAGTGTCCCCGGAGCCCAGATGAAGTGCATTGTTTAACCAGACCGTGTTGAGAAGTGCATATGGGGAAATAACTCCTAAAATTCCACAGTCGTATTATAACATGTTTACATCGTCATCCGACAACGAATCAGCTTTTTGTGGTCTGTTCCCCTTCCTTTTTGTTTCAAATCTTATTGTTTCACTTTAATTAAGTGCCTGTTTTAGTTTAAACAATATTTATTCGTAAATAATTCGATAATGTTTACAAACAATGTCTTATACATGAAATAGATTGAGAAACAAGTCAAAAGGCTTATATTAATCTCGCTCTAAATATCTTACAAGTAAGAGGTGAATGAAGTCGTATACTAATTATTACAATACATGCAAAAAGAAATAGGAATAGGAGAGAAAAGCTGGAATTGAGTATTGGGAGAAAAAATAACACACGTTTATATGTATGATAAGTGTCGATACAGATCAAATGCATATAAACTATAGACAAAGTTGAAATAATAAATTGTAAAGTTGTGCCATATAAACAATAAGTAATAAACACAGGTTTTCCATTTATTACAACCTTGGTGCACATGAGTATATTTTATATACAATATGACAGTATTACATGTAGATATAGTAGAACAGCTTTCAGAGGTAGGCCCAGAACCTTTTACTTTCAACAAGAAATTTCTGGGCTAAATAAAAAATGCTGTTGTTCTCACTTTCAGATAAATGTTCATTACCGTATAACAATAATTCTACATTAAGTGGATATGGCAGTGTCAGAATTGTATTGGTCCTAACTCTTGAGTACATATTACAGCGTAAAAGAAAATGATCAATACTTTCTACTTCTCCACAAATGCAAAGGGGTGAATTGCATAATCTTCTTTGAAACATATGAAGATTAAGAGCACTGCATTCTAATCTCAATTTTGCATGAAGAGTTTGTCCGATTCTTGTTCCTAAAAAAATAATTTGGAATATTAATGACACTTATATTAAGATATTTCTTAAAGCTAGATAGAGATGGATTTAATTGGACATTTCGAGGAAGTGCATTCCATTTTCTTATTGTAGATGGAAAAAATGAATTAAAGTATAGCTTGGTTCTAGAGTTGATTTCTTGCAGTGAATTAGTTGCTCTTGTGTTGTAGTTGTGACCTTGTTTTCTCAGAGACTGAATTATATTGTTTAGATAATTGGGAGTCATGTTATGGTATATCTTGTGGAGTTGAATAAGTCGATGATTTTCTCTAAGCTTTGACAATGGATCCCATCCTGTTTCCTTATATAGAAGATGCCTGGATGCTAGTCTATTACCTCCCGTAACTATTCTGGCTGCTTCTAACTGTATGTTTTCAATTTTATTAACTACATATTCTGGTATATTGTCCCATATAATGTCAGCATATTCTAGGACGGGTCTTACAAATGAAAAATATATTTTTTGCAGAGTTTTTCTATCTAAGATAAATTTGACCCTTCGTAATATACTCAGGCGTGAATAGGCTTTTTTCACTATTTCATCTATATGGACTTGCCAAGATAAATTACTACTGAAAATGAACCCATAATGTTTATGAGATTCGACTTCTTTTAGATGAACATCGTTAAATATCAGTGAAGAATGGAAAAGTTTCTTGACCTTATTAGATATAGTTAGACATTCTGTTTTAGTGGGATTAAAAGTTACAAGCCATTGTTTTGTCCATTTGTTGATTTTTTCGAGATCTTCATTAAGCAAAGATGCTGAAGTGTCTGCATTATCGACAACAATATAAAGTGATGTATCATCAGCAACAGCTTGACCACACATTCAATATCTTTGACCAAGTCATTTATATAAATAAGAAAAAGTAGAGGATCAAGTATACTCCCTTGGGGCACCCCAGACCTAATGTATCCTATGTCTGATTTACTACCATTAATAACGACGTACTGTTTCCTATCATATAAGTAACTTCTAAACCAAGCGAGTAATTCACCACGAATTCCAATTTTTTCAAGCTTGTATAATAACCCCTTATGCCATACTTTGTCAAAGGCTTTACTTATATCGAAAATTATAACTCTAACTTCTTTTCCCTGATCGAGTGCCTTATAGAAGTCACTAGTAATACTTAATAATTGATTGACTGTAGAGTCGTTAGGCCTAAAGCCAGATTGATGTGACGTAAGAATAGCATTGGTATGAATAAAATTGTATAAATATTTAAAGACACACTTTTCCATGCATTTACCAAGAATGCTTAATAGAGATATTGGCCTGTAATTACTGACGATACTACTATTGCCTTTTTTAAATACAGGGATAACATTTGCTATTTTCCATTGGTCTGGGACTTTAGACCTATGAAGCGATGAATTATAAAACTTACTTAAAGGTAAAGCAATAATTGATGATGCTTGTTTAAGTAAAGTAGGATTGATGCAATCCGGCCCAGTGGCCTTGTTTGTATCGAGTGTTTCCAAGACATCTTTAACGTCTTGAGTAGAAATTATTATGCTTGAAAGAGTGTTTATGTCACCAGGATTGTCATCGTAGGGTAACTCAATATTTTCATCGTTTACTACTGCTTGGGAACAAAAATAAATATTAAATAAATCTGATTTTCCTTTAGTGTCACTTATCGGCGGCCTGTGTTCATCAATTTTAATTGGAGAATAAGTACTCGAGTTTTTAGTACTAATGATTCTTTTTAGTTTTGTCCACCATTGTTTAGAATTTACTATACCTGATTTTAATGTATCAGCTACTTTTGTGTAATAAGTTTGTCTTGCATTTCTAATTCTGTTGATACATATATTTCTTGTTTTTCTATGCCGTGCCCAATCACAAGGACAATCAGAGTTTTTTTAGCAGTTGAATGGTGACGTTTACGAATTCTAATAAATTTCCGAATATCGTTGTGCATCCATGGAGGTTCATTAGGGCGTGATGCAATGATTTTATTTGGAATTGTTTTTGTGGCTGAATCAATAATGCAGTTTGATATGTTATTGCATGTTTGATCAATATCTTTACAAATCAGAGTATCCCAATCTGTATTCTTTAAGTGAGTTTGGTAATCTCAGAAATCTGTTTTAGAAAAAGACCATATCTTTCTTTTATAAGTTCTTGTATGTGATTTGGGTAGTTCTAATACACAAAAAATGGGGCAGTGGTATCTTACTGTGTTCAGGGGAATATTATCCCCAACACCTGAAAATTCAACAATATCTATATTATTAACAATCAATAGGTCCAACAATGTTGCGGAATTTTCGGTAAAATGTGTACATTCTGAAATAAGTTGTGACATTCCCTGATCACTTATAATATCACCCATTTTGGAATTGGTTGTGTTAAATAAATTACAGTTAAAGTCCCCAGTGATGATTATATTATCAATGCGTGTATCTTTGGCCTTTTCCAATGAGTAAGCTATATATTCCCATTTACTGACCTCCGAATTAGGTGGTCGGTAAAACGTTCCTATGAGGAATTTCATTTTGTATATACAACATTCAAGCCAAATGCATTCTATTTGTTCGACTTCTAAATCCAGTCTGCGTTTGCATGGAATATGATTTTTGATATAAACAATTACCCCTCCGTATCGGTTTTCCACTCTGTCACGCCTGAATGGTTCCTGAAAGCCCTGTAGCAGTATATCCTGAGATAGTATATTTTTTTTATCTAACCAGGTTTCATTTAATGTTATGATATCGAATCCACCAAACTCAGCTTGAATAATATCAAGCTTATTATTTATACTTTGGATATTTTAAAAGATGTACTAGTGAAGTTGAATTTTCTATCAAAAAATCAAAAGAATTAGTATTGCTATCTACCGAATCTTCTGAATCTGTTTGATATTCGAATGGACCAGGGTTTTCTTCAATATCTCAACACAATAATAGGGTTAATGAAATCCATATCAAATATACAAAAATACAGATGAATGCATTAAGATTCGTGATTAGTACATGCTTAAGGTATACGCTATCATTTCTACACAGGGTTGGATTTGAGCAGTCAATTGCGTTTACAAAAGTTGTATTGACCTTCGTAGCATTATAGCTAAGAGAGATCATTACAATAATGGATAAAACATTTGTTCCATATGACACAAGCAAATTAACCATCAATATTGTCAACAAATAAAGAGTATAATTGTGTTTTACGGTTTGAGACATACATTGTATCATAGTATAAACCTGTCCTGATCCTGTGAATAGTACTACTAACTGGCATTATGTAATAGGTCTGTGGAAGAAAATAAGAAGCAGAATAGAGACAGCAAGGATCCGGTTCAAGGGCACAAGTAAAATGCAAAAAACAAATAAGTAAAACATCCTCTCACTTAGGAGGGACTCAATTCCAGCTTTGTATTGGGAGTTGTATCCCAGAAAAACAAATACAATCATGATAGTTAGGGAAAAAAACATATATACAGTTATGAAATACGTTGTAAAAATTATTCAATCTTTATATAGTGAAAGAAAGTGATCTATTTCACTCGCTAATATATCTAAAAATAGATTTTAAGAGGGCCTGAAATTGAAGAAAGTAATTATAATAATTTATGTTCGAAAAGGTATATTGTTTATAAGTATGGGACTTAAATAAATATATAAACTAACATTCAAATTTCATGAATAAATCTATTGAATTTACAAAATGACTTCTTGAAATATAAGTCGTTTACAAGAAGAACTGGTATTAAACATCGGGATCAAACATTTACACATGATAGTCAAGCGTATGTTTGACGTAGATTGTTTTTACACGTGTTGACATTATAACTATATTGGAATTTTAAGACAGTTACTTATGAGTAATTCATAGGTGCTCATGTAAAAAAAAGTGTTGTTTTGGAGCTCATTAAGCAGTGTTAAGAGTGTCTTTATTTGGAAAACACATTTCACATTTCCATTACGGACGAATAACACACAGATTCAGGTTGGACACCCAGTTGAGTGAAGAGTTCAATCATGTCAACTGGACAAAGGATTTTGTGCTTTTTGTCAATGTAATCGATCACAAATATTTTCCCATCCCATACAAAAGAAGATTTGGCTTTACCTGATTTTACTAACTTCCGTGCATCGTATGAAAGTTTGTTCCGGGTTTTCGTAAGATTCTGGTTTACAGCTACATTTTCCATCCCCGTGATTTTTCTCAGATGTTTGCTGGATTTGAGCATTTGATGACGCAGTTCATAATTTGTAATCCTGGCAATTATTTGCCTCGGTTTATCACTCCTTTTGGGACCAACTCTGTTCGATACAGCAATTTCCTCTCTTTTCATGGGAATCTTGAGTTTGTCAGCAATGTCCAATATGACGTCGTCTGTGTCCGTCCTATCCTCAGAAATTCCAGCTACACGAATGTAGTCACGGCGGCTATACATTTCAAGGTCGTCTACTTCCCTACGGAGTTTTGAATTCTCTTTCTGAAGAGTAGAAATCTGCTCCTGTAGTGGTGATATGATGGTTTGAACGTCCTTGACTATGATGCTCCTGACAGCCTCGGCAATGCGTTGGACGTCTACGTCGGAGATGAAGGCTTATTGAGGCCCAGTACATGCCCCCGGTGATGGCATAGGGTATGGCCCTGGAAATCCCATAGGTGGATAAGGAACATGGTACTGTGTTGGAATCGGAGTTGAGTGCGTTATAGGAGTTGAAGGACCGACTGAATTTTGCGTAACCATTTTTTTTTTGGATAGTTGCACTGAAGAAGGAGAGAGTTCAGTATCCGTAGATTCTTGGGAACGTCTACGTTTAGAGAGTTCAGTTTTTTAGCATAACACAGTCACAGATAGAAATATCACAATACACAGTTCACAAGTGCAATACGTTATCGGTATATCTTCAAAGTCATGAAAGTGAACAATGACCAGAGTGAAAACAACTCACCAGGAATTGGAGCACCGTTCGAAACCAACAAAATATCAAGTTATGCACACATTTACAAGTTCATTTTCAAGAAACAACCTTACCCTCTATTGTTGAACATTCAGATCACAAAACCTTCACATTATATGTTGTTGTAATTCACATAATTCTGAAAATTGTCGGACAGTGAAATTTCACCACCTCTCTAGTGCCTGTTTTGTGACAGTGAAGATATCATTTGAAGATTGCATGATGCTTCCTCCGTAATTATGACGTCTTAGAGCCCGATCGATGCTTGCAACAATGCTTCGGAGAGATGTGTGTTCAAATTCTTCACCCCCTTTTTCCGGACGCTCAGAATAAAATTTGCACGATAGACATCGAGTTCAGTGGGTGGACAGTGTCAAAAGTAGTTCGGACTGGGAGTGCTATATCAAACGGGCGTGTAATAAAGTTAATGCATAATGTCACTTTCAATATATGGTAGACAGGAGATGCTTTCTCCTCCTGGCACCTGATCCCACCTCTGGTGTGTCCAGGTGTCCGCGTTTGCCCAACTATCTATCTATTTACTATTGCTTATAGGAGTTATGAGATCGATCACTGTTCGCTATCTTCACATTTCATCACATGTATGACAGGCCCGTAAGAAGCAATTTCACTTGGGGGGGGGGGGGGGGGGGGGGTGGGTGGGGGGGGGGGGCACCACACCAAAGTAATTTACGACAAAAAAGTAATATCGACAAAACCATTAGTAAAAAGATAACTGCATAAATAATATTTAATATGTGCAAGCATTGAGGTGTATGTCATGTACATAAATCTAATTATGTACATAGAATCTAATTAGTTTCCCAGAAAACCCCTCAACTTTAATTTTAAGTTTTGTTTGTGGTTTTTTTTGGGGGGGGGGAGGGGGTGTTAAGGATTTTTAAAAATCTTTTTTTGTTTGTTTATATCTTTATCATTTTGTTATCAATCATTTCTGAGTCATAAGGTATTTAGTACTCGGTAAACTTTCCAAAAATCGCCAGTCTGTGTTCACTTTCACTTACGAACTCCTTAACTATTTTTTTCTGGATTCAGTTCATCAGTCTCATTTTTATGAAGATGCAATAAAAGCAAATTGTTTGTTCGTATTTGGCTCATTGTTGATCTCAGTGATGTTTTCAATCTTTTCAAGGCGCTGAATGAGCGCTCACTGGTAGCGTTAGTTGCAGGAAGTACCAAAATTAGTTTGAGAATTTTGAGGATCTCGGCAAACAGACTTTTTTCATTTGAATGTCTGAAAAATTCAACCACACTTGGTATATCTGGCGTAAAGTCTTTTGGCTAAACAGTCTTTAACATTATAAGCTGGCAGTAAAGATCCTTTAGCTTCAAATCTGTATCATATAGGGTCGTGACAAAATTGAATTCTTCTTCAAACGTTTGACCTGTGCAAGCCTTAATTACGAGGTTTTCAAGATTAACATAAGCTTTGTAACCTGGTTGGTCAAATCTAGATTTTATGCCAGCTAAAAGCAGATCTAATGCCTCGTAGAAATCTTTCCTATACATATCTGCACACGATGAAAAAGTATGTGCTGCTGTCCCATCATCAAGTTTACGAGGAATTTTGCGTTTTCTAGGAAGAACAGGATCATCGATGTTCATCTGTTTTGCTTTTTCAACAACTTCCTCGTAAAACTGAGTGAAGATTGTCTCATCTCGGAGACTTTGCAAAGCACTCATTGTCGTTGATGCCATTTTTTGACCATCACTCGCCGAGAGATTTGGAGCCTGCAGAGCCCTTGCCAAATTATCACTATAACGTAAAAGTTTTTCACTCAGTAAACACCCAAAGAAGAAATCAAACCTGCACATAAAAGCAACCACTCCCCTAATTCTGTTTCTCATTTCTACCTCACGCACATATTGGAGGCTTTCATCCCAAACATTTCTTAGAATTTCATAGTCTGACAAAATGCTCAAAAATGTGTCGGCTTTTATTGTCCATCTTGTGGGACACAAAACCCTTATTCCCGCTGACATTTTTCTAGATTTTGGGCATTTTTTAATGTATTGAAAATCATCTCCCTTCTTGGAGATTCTTTAATCAACTTTGTTATATCCTTTGCAATGTCCAGGGTGTCTTTAAGCAACTTACATCCCTTAATAGAATCACTGCAAGCTAGGCTAAGAGCATCACCTACAAAATTTCATTTTGTGTATCTGGAGCAACATACTTATTTGTCTTGCGTTGTAGCCATTCCTGAAGATGGGGATCGCGTTTAACCTCTAGCATGAGAAGTTGATTAAAGTTCGTCTTTGTCACCTCGAAGAGCAATTCCTTGTCGAGCAAGAAACTTCAAAATGTTTGTGATTTTAAGCAAATTCTCTCTGTTAGACTTCTTCTCGACTTCGTGCGTCTTTGAAAGACATTCTCCAACATCTTTAACCTCCTCCTTTATCGTAAACTCCCTTTCCATTGCCTCTTTATGGCAATCACTTTTCTCGTGTGCGGCGAATTTTGTGGTTGCTTTTTTCCAGTTTTTAAAACCACTTGATATGAAAGCTTTTTCTTTCTTGTGACAACTGAGAGTCTTCTTCTGAAATGATTTATGCAAGGAAAACAGAATACAACATCTTTGATTTCTACATAATGTAACCAAGACCACCGATCAAACCAGGAGGCATTGAAAGATCTCATCTTTTTACCAACTTTTTTGCTGGAAAGAAAATATTCCGTGGCTGATTTGGGGTACTACCGATCTCTGGTGTATGCCATTTTTCATGTACAACCTGGGCCTTTTGAACTGGTATTTGTGAGATATCATCTTCCGAAGAAGAATCAATAAAGGAAGAAACCTTAATATGTTTGTCTGTTTCTTTGTTTGCAGTTTCCCCCAATTTACCTGTTTCAATAGACTCCTCATTTGTGTTAGACTCCAAGAGTGGGGAAGGACTATCTTGTGATTGTTTTGGTTCAAATGAGCGATGAGGTTCAGAATCCTAAAAGGATAACCTCGAACGCTTTGAAAGAGGTTTCTCATGCTTGTGAATAAAGGCAACAAAATGATTAGGTGTTCAACCATCTATTTTTGTAGCAATTGTTTGAGTCCACATGTGGATATCATCCTGATATTCTTTAGCATCAACACGGTCAAGAGGAACAATAAGCTGATTATGATCTTGTCTGTTTACACCAGGGTTTTGTACCTCGGGGAAAATCGACATGATTGGTTTCTGCAATGCGTTAGAAGCTACGAACATATGTAAAAGGCTTGAATAGTAACCGTTCTGGGTTGATTTTATTGTTTCCTTTTGTAACGAAGCAACCAAATCACCAGTAATTAAACACTCTTCTGACAGGGAACTTTCAAAGACATACTGAAGTGAACTTTTGTTTGTGGACATGGTCACAAAAGTGTTTTCATTCGTGTAGCGCTTCAGGTTTGAAACAAGTTCAAACACAATTCGTACCCTCATTTTCTTAAAATTGTCCCCATGTCCAAACACAAAAAGAGAGAGAGAGTTCTGAATAAACAATTCCCATCACCATATATCTGAATCGGGATAAGCTCAGATAAAGCTCTGAGGAAACAGCATCTTTTCGAATATTCGAAGTTGGGATATTAGGTATGCTTGTTGGAAGAGGATATTTCTTAAACGTTTGCCCTTTGAGTCTAACAAGAAAACTTAGTGCTCCCCATCCCTTTTTTCCTGCATTCCTTGCTTCTTCGTGCACTTTTTCGAAAAATGTCTTTCTTTCGTCCGTCTGGGCATACAAAGTTAAAACTGTGCGGAAGGTTGATCTTACACTGATACGATAGTGTCTACTCTTGGACCAAGAATGAAACAGTTCTTGACAGCCTGAGACTTTACAAGCTTTGAAAAAGTTGTTACACGTCATGACCTAAGTCACATTGGGGGTGTTACATCACTGATAAATAGTACTTCACACATTGTCGGGTTTACCTTTACCATAAAATCTGTGATGACAAAAAAGTCAACAATTCATCATATTAGCTTTACAAAGAGATTTTAAATATATACAAACGTTGAACTGGTATTAGGGCAGTTGGGTATAGACATTTCTGTATCAAGACGAAGTTTCTATGAACAACCTATCTAATGAATTATTAGACCTTGAAAGTTAGTCAAGGTCACACATATTAGATACCTTTTGATCAGTCGTCCCTTGCGATATTTTTTCACTCGTATGAGTCGTCAACAAATACCGGTAAAGGACTTTAAACGACACAAGTGCCGGGCACTTGGCAAATGAACAGTCACTACATACATGTATCATAGGTTTGACGCCAGATGCGGAGCTGGGAACGAGAACCGAACCCATTACCTCATGATTACGACCTTTTGGATGATGCTCTAAGAAATGTTAAGGTATGAAGTGCTTTTCATAATATATTTTTTTATTTAAGCTAAAGGACAGTCATACTGACTGACTCTGAGTCTCATTGAATTAAATGAACTTTCTGCTTAAAAATAATTATACATTACACTATATGTAAATTTTACTATATGAATTTTTTTTTTGTGGAAAAATATTGCCCCCCCCCCCCCGGTTCCTACGGCCATGTATGAGATAAATTTTAAATTCTTACAGTATGTTTTCCTAAGCCGTCTGTGACGTCACAAACAAACGTCAATTTTATGTAGTTTTACATTTTGGAGAAGTTGTGATATTTCGTCTGTACAAATAAATCATAATGTAGGAAACAGCCATGTCTTAATTTGGAGTAAATAATATCAATAAAGCTTTTGACATACAAGAAGTACATGTGGTTTGGAGGTTTAGAAATGATATCAATAACGTTTTTCTTAAATATGCTTCTCTAACTTCTAATATAATTAACAGTAATTTGAATTATCCCCCTTTACGGGGTCAGCCATAGGTCAATAGTTTTCCATTTCACCCTAACAAATGTAAGACATAGTATTGCTCAATTTTTCACCGCGAAATGGCGACCCAAGGGAGGTAACTTGCGGTGGAGTATTGTGTCGAGTATACCAGATTTTTTTTTTTTTTGTAGAAGAGTTCTAATTGCTTGGAACATTATAGTCTTCACTGTTATCTGTGGTATAAAGTAAAGCTTTTTCCCTTTTTTTGTTGTTGAAATAATGCTGTTCAAATGTACATAGTGATTAATTTCGCCGTGTGACACCTATTCATAAGATATTGACAGGCTGTGTCTAAATAGAGAAATTCAATTGGTAGACCTATAACAACTCTAGAAACAGATAGCTGATCCTTTCCTTTTTTCCATACATTTTCTTTTTTACAACAGTCCAATAATACAGACACGTATTTAAGAACTGATCTGATAAATGTGAATTTTGGATAAAATCGCGATATGTTTCAGTATAGCAGAGTATAACACAACCATGTGATATTGCGTTTTAGATAAACTATCTTGTTAACATTTCTAATACAACGAGTCTCTTTTGTCGAAACAGACAGTTAAAAGGCATTCCCATGAAAGCAAATAAACTACAGAATAAAAATATAAAAACATAATTTGAGATATGCAAAAATCATACTTTAGAAACGTATAACGGGCGTATACAGCAATTGAATTGAATAGACAGATCACTCTTCCAAATGAAGGTATCAACGATATTTTACAAATTCTATTTTCATTTTCTACATTTATTATTTTCCTCACTCATTAACACAAGATCCTTCCGCAAAATGTCTACAACACGACAAAGTTACATGTAAATGTCTACAACACGACAAAGTTACATGTAAATGTCCACAACACGACAAAGTTACATGTAAATGTCTACAACACGACAAAGTTACATGTAAATGTCTACAACACGACAAAGTTACATGTAAATGTCCACAACACGACAAAGTTACATGTAAATGTCTACAACACGACAAAGTTACATGTAAATGTCTACAACACGACAAAGTTACATGTAAATGTCTACAACACGACAAAGTTACATGTAAATGTCTACAACACGACAAAGTTACATGTAAATGTCTACAACACGACAAAGTTACATGTAAATGTCTACAACACGACAAAGTTACATGTAAATGTCTACAACACGACAAAGTTACATGTAAATGTCTACAACACGACAAAGTTACATGTAAATGTCTACAACACGACAAAGTTACATGTAAATGTCTACAACACGACAAAGTTACATGTAAATGTCCACAACACGACAAAGTTACATGTAAATGTCTACAACACGACAAAGTTACATGTAAATGTCTACAACACGACAAAGTTACATGTAAATGTCTACAACACGACAAAGTTACATGTAAATGTCTACAACACGACAAAGTTACATGTAAATGTCCACAACACGACAAAGTTACATGTAAATGTCTATGTAACGGCCAAGCGATTGATTTTATAGTAGCTGCCACCAGTTGTCTTCCTTGACAACAATCCAATATTTTGAAAATTGACTCTGATGTAAAGTTTACTAATTTATTGAGTTATGTATAAGTTAGGTGAAGTTTGTTATACAACAATGTAATACTCCAGAAATATTTCTGGGACTTCATGCACAGAATATAAAAGAACAATCGTAACAATATCAATTACAATAGAGTTATAGCGACTGAACCTGGTGCCAATTGTATAAATTAATACTAAGTTATAGTCTGACCCAACCAATGAAAGGTGAAGATAATAAATTCATATATTAAATTATCATTGGTATAAAATAATAATTGGTTCCCCTCTTTAGATTGATTAGTTGAATTGTTACTTCTATGAATAATATTCTGAATCTTACACTTATTATTAAATTGTGACTTTACACCAGTAATTCTGAACACAGGTAACTGGGAATGATTCTTAACCTAAGTAATTACCTAATCTAATCCTAATTAATTAATTAATCTCCAGATCAGCCTTATCAGGCAACACTGGGAACGTCCTATTCGTAAAGTAAAATTAGCTATCTCCCAGAATCTTGTCGGATTCTGACTTATATACCCTTTCTTAAGTCCGGGGCAACAGACGGGACAACCCCACCAGGGACGGGGCAACGCACGTACAGACGGGTCAACCCTAACTTTCCCCGGACAATCCCAATCCCCATCAAACCAACCCCGACTAAGTATTCTACGGGACTATATCGTTTATCTATAACTAAAATAACTTAAAATCAAGTCTATAAATCCAATTATAATAAAGATCAAACACTTACATTATAAGCACTCTTCGTAGTAAAAACAGCCGTCTACAACCTAAACAACTTTGACCCGAAGATCGGGGTCAAATAAAAATAGACGCGGCCCTAACTCTGACTTTTATAAACAAATATGGCACCT